>NC_057805.1:388135692-388419518 GCF_018294505.1 Triticum aestivum
GGTGGGGGTGGATGAACAGGACCCCGTGGTGTTGCCTCTGGATGAACAGGACCCCGATCGATCGAGCCGGTTGGGGCTGGATGAACAGGACCCCGTGGAGGGCAGGATGAATAGGACCACCCCGTGGAGGGCAGGATGAACAGTAGACGGTGGAGGGCTGGATGAATAGTAGCCCATGGAGGGGTGGTTGAACAGGAGCCCATGGAGAGGGCTGGTTGAACAGTAGCCAGTGGAGTAGCGCGCGGTGGAGGCTGGATGAACAGGAGCCCGTTGATGAACAGTCGCAGGTGGAGGTTGGAGGAGGTCGACGGTGGATGAACAGTAGCCCGTGGAGGCTGGAGGGGGTCGACGGTGGAGATGAACAATATCCAGTGGAGTCCCGTTTTGCGGTACGCCACACCCCTCCCGATGAACAGGACCCCCGTTTCGACCGTAGCGCTCCAACACAAGTCCGTTTCCTCCGTTTTGCAGTATGCCACACCCCTCCCAATAAACAAGACCCCCGTTTCGACCGTAGGAGGTCCGTTTCCTCCGTTTTGCGGTACGCCAGACCCCTGCCGATGAACAAGATCCCGTTTCGAACGTGGCCGGTCGAACACAAGGCCGTTTTCTCCGTTCTGCGGTACACCAGGCCTCTTTTCCATCGGCTGTTCTGTCCAAGCCGGTTGGCTCCCACGCGTTCCGTTGCCTCCCGATGAACATGACGCATTCCGTTGCCTCCCCATGAACACGACGACGACGCAGTTTCTCCGTTTCGACCCAGCCATGTACACGAGCCCTGGCCGTACGTACGCGCGAGTAGGCGTTCGAGACCCCGCCCGTATGTACGTGGCCGTATTTACTTTCTTGCACCCTGGTCGCTGTACGTACGTGTACATGCTACGCGCGCGCCTCTACTACGACACATGCACGCCTCTACATCGACTAGTATGTACGTACACGTCCGCGACCAAAATGACAACGCTACGTATGCTTCGACCAGGTGGGTCCCGACTGTCAGGCACTTCCTTGCGTGCGAAGATGTAGTTGGTGGGTCCCAGCAGTTAGGGGGTGAATCTTTTTTTTGCCCGGACGCACTTCCTTGCGTGCGAAGATGTAGCTGGTGGGTCCCAGCAGTCAGGGGAAACGTTTTTTTGCGAAATACGGTGGCCCGTCCGGTGGGTCCCTGCTGTCAGGTGGAGGAATAATTATTTTGCGCGTAATAAGGAGGCACTTCCTTGCTGCGGCCGTGGACCCAGCTGTCAGCCTCTCCACGTACAGTACTCTTCCGATGGAAGTCGTTCCTTGACCATGTTGACCACGCCGTGCCGAGAGCACCAGGGCGGTGGACGGCGGCGAGGCCTAGGAAGGGGACGACGCGGAGCCGGGTAAGACGTGGCAGTGGAAGCCCGCGCGGAGAGGAGTACGAGGGTTCACTGGTTCGGCTGTGGTGTGAGGCTGCCGTCGCCGCAGGGCCTGGCCAGCGGTGGGAATATTAGGGGGCGGTGAGGCCTCCGCGGCAGCACAGCCGGGCACGGGAGGCAGGAGCATGCGGCACGACTAGCGCTGCTTTGGGCGGCTAGAGCAAGAAGACCAGAGGTTGAAGAAGCACTACGGCCGTTGGATGGACATCGTACGGTCACTGGAGCTAGAATTCTTCATATTGACTAAGTTGACAAAGCACTCCGTCCCCGTCAACTTAGTAGGCCCACAAGTCAGCCACCCACCAAGGTGGGTCCCAACTAGCAGAGGGAGTATTCATTTTTTTGTGCTTAATAAGGCGGCACTTCCGGTGGGTTCGAGCTAACAGCGGGGGGAACTTTTTTTCGCGAAATACGGTGGCCCGTCCGGTAGGTCCCAGCAGTCAGGGGGAAACATTTTTTCGCCAAATACGGTGGCCCGTCCGGTGGGTCCCTGCTGTCAGGTGGAGGAATACATATTTTCCGCGTAATAATGAGGCACTTCCTTGCGGCTGCCGTGGACCCAGCTGTCAGCCTCTCCACGTACAGTACTCTTCCGATGGAAGTTGTTCCTTGACCACGTTGACCACGCCGCGCCAAGAGCACCAGGGCGGTGGACGACGGCGAGGCCTAGGAAGGGGACGACGCGGAGCCGGGGAAGACGCAGTAGTGGATCCCCACGCGTAGAGGAGTATGAGGGTTCACTGGTTCGCTGCGGTGTGAGGCTGCCGTCGCTGCAGAATAACAGGGGTTGTGGGTGAGTAGAGGGATGGCCTGGCCAGCGGTGGGAGTAGTAGGGGCGGTGAGGCCTCCGCCGCATCGCAGCTATCCACGGGAGGCAGGAGCACGAGGCACGACCGGCGCTGGTTTGGGCGGCTGGAGCAAGAAGACCAGAGGTTGAAGAAGCACTACGGCCGTTGGATGGACATCGTACGGTCACTGGAGCTAGAATCGTGCATATTGACTAAGTTGACAAAGCCCTCCGTCCCCGTCAACTTAGTAGGCCCACAAGTCATCCTGCCACTATACTGGGTCCCAGCTAGCAGGGGGAGTATTCATTTTTTGTGCGTAATAAGGACGCACTTCCTTGCGTGCGATGATATAGCTGGTGGGTCCGAGCTGTCAGCGGCGGTAACATTTTTTCGCGAAATACAGAGGCCCTTTCGGTGGGTCCCAGATGTCAGGTGGAGGAATCATTATTTTGCGTGTAATAAGGAGGCATTTCCTTGCGTGCGGCCGTGGACCCAGCTGTCAGCCTCTCCACGTACAATCCACTTCAGATGCATGTCGGTCATTGACCACGTTGACCAGGCCGCGCCGAGAGCACCAGGGCGGTGGACGATGGGAGGCCTAGGAAGGGAACGACACGGAGGCAGGGAAGACTCGGCAGTTGTTTCCCACGCGGAGGGGAGTACGACTGTATGAGGGTTTACTGGTTCGTCTGCCGTCACCGGAGAATAACAGCAGGTGTGGGTGAGTAGAGGGATGGCTAGGCCAGCGATGGGAGTACGATGGGGCGGTGAGGCCTGCGCGACAGCACAGCCGGTCGCAGGAAGGAGGGAGCAGGCAGTCCTGCCGGCACTTGTTTGAGCGGCTGGAGCAGGAAGATCAGAGATTGAAGAAGCACGACGGCCGTTGGATGGACATCCAACAGTCACTGCTTGTGCGTCAACCTTTTCTTTAGGAAAGCCTCAAATCTGTGGAAAACATCATATAACCCATCTGCCATTATTTCTATTAATTTACAGCCCATTTGCTAATTCTTAAGGTTTTTTTTGGATCCCATATTCTTTTTGTTAGCATTACGACCATATTGTGGCCACGGTTAAAAAATTATACGAAATTTTGCATATTTCGGTGCGGTCAGAACTGTTTTTAATCCCGAAATTTCGAGTCACATTCAAACTGATTTTAAAAATAAATGTATATCAATATAAAATCCAACAAATTTTCCACGCATAAAAAATGATGCAATTTAAAATCTCGAAATGAAAAAAAGAAATTTGAAACTAATTGCTGGTTTGATGTGTTTTAAAAATGTACAACCCATTTCTCATTACTGATAGGCCATTTTATCGTCCAGCCGAATGAAGCTCTCCTCGTCTTGAAAGATTTGCAGCCCAACAGGCCTGACAAAGCGACTTGGCAAATCACAAAAAAACTGGGCTAGCCATTTTCAGAAAGAAAAAAAACTACTGGGCTGCTCTGTGGTAAACTTAAAAGAGAAGGCTGTCTAGACAGGCCAGAGTGCCCTGCACAGCCCAGTTGACACCCTGCTTCCGTCTCAAAAACAAATTAGATAAATGCCACTCCAATTATGGCGATTCATAAAAATGCCACTCAATTTCCAAACTTTGAAAAATGCCACTTCAATTTTTGCAAACTTCGGAAAACGCCACTGCAATTTGCAAACTTTGAAAAATGCCACTCCAGACTTCGAAAAATGCCACTGTAAATGGCATGAAATGGCATTTTTCAATGTTTGGAAATTGCAGTGGCATTTCTCAGAAACACCAGATTTGGAGTGGCATTTATCAAATTAACCCAAAACAAAAATAACAGGCCGAGCTGCTGGGTCCTTGGTGTCAGCCGCTCGTTGTGCAATTCTCTCGTTTGTTGACTACCTTGATAATGGCATGGGACCCACATGTCAGAAATCCATTAGGAGGAGTCATTTTTTTGTTGGCTTGAAATAAGGAGGCACTTGCTTGCGTACTGCCATGACCTTGGCGGGTCCCTGCTATCATCCTCTCCACGTACAATCATCTCCTGATTGTGTACACACCAACTTGGTAGGCCCAAAAATCAGCCTCTAAACCCGTGGAGGACAAATACAACCCATTTAAAAAAAATAACAGCCCATTCCATACGTTCAAACGGAAAGTTCAACATTCACAGCAGAGTAACAGGTCTGATCCACATATAGAGTACTGAACTTCCACGTTGACAACCATCATAGCCAAGTTAACTATCTACTCCCACTAATACTCTAGTAGCGTACAAGTACTAACTTACTCTTAGCTAACTAGACGATGCCGGCCGCCATCTGTGGTACACACTAAACGCCGGCACCGGCGTCCTCCACCTTGCCTCGGACCCGCCAGAGGTGCGATAGGGCGCGGTGCTCGCGCGCGTTGGCCCTTTCCATGCCGGCGTGGTCCACCGAAGCTTCGGCTTCTAAGCGGGAAACCCACTTGACGAGCTAGTAGTAAAAATCGGCGTCGCGAACGCGTGCGTGCCCGACAGCCTCCAGGGCTATTTGCCGGGCGCCAGCCTCCACGTAGTCGGCCCAGTTGCGGGCGCTCTGCTCGCGACTCAGAGCGTCGGTGCGCTGCTGCTCCATGTCCCGCTGGCGGCGCAAATCGGCGATACGCTGCTCCTCCGCCAAGCGGTCGCGCTCCAACAACTCCTGCTCCTCCGCCAAGTGGTCGCGCTCCAACAAGTCCTCGATCTCCTCATTGCCATCTAAAGACTGATAGAATGCCTCCTCCCTCCGTCTGCCTTCCGGTGAAAAACCAATCACTAGTTCCGGCGCTGACCGCCTCCGGTGTCGCCTATCGCGGACGGGCGGGGGCATGGCGGACGTGAAGAGAGCGAGGATAAGTGGCGAGCAACGTCGGGCCAGTGGGGGCTTATGAGGATAGGGCGAGTTGGGTGATGGTGCCACCGGAGAAGCTCGGGAAACAGTAATTATAGGCGGAAGGTAGGCGAACTAGCGTGTCGCGGGAAACGCGATGGTCATCGCGGTCATCAGAATTCAATGCATAAGCAGGCATGGCTTAGCGCGCCAGCTTGCCATGGAAAACTAGAAAAACTGAAATTATGACTGTGTCGCCCCGTCCTGTCAGTGGTGCGTCCCGTCTGTGCTGGGTCGCACGCCGGCATGACGGTCAAACGAGTGCACTCGAATCATCTCCCTCCTTGTCAATAGCGATTCCACGGATTTAAAAGGCCCGCAACAATTAAAGCGCTTTTTTTTCCGCATCAGTTAGCTGCCTTAATTACGGCCGGCTGCATGCAGGCACTCAAAATCGCTCGCAGCCAGTACGCGGAGCAGCATGCAACGAGTCGCAGCTGAGGGCATTAGTTGATGGAGTTTAGCTGGGAGATAAGGCATTTGCGAACGTTTTCGCTGGCAGTTTCTTCAGATTCGCATGGCATTTTCTTCAGAGCGACTTGTCAGTTTCTTCAGAGGTAGGCATTTTTATTCAAAAAACTGCCACTTCGGATCTTGCGTCGCAACTAAAACTGCCAGGAGCGCATTAGTAGGCTAGCTAGTGATCGATCAGTAACTTGTAAACACCAAGCGAACAGAAATAAGGAACTGTTAATGCATCTCAATGATTCACATATCATATACAAATATGTAGCTCCAAAAGCAAAGATCAGCCACTTCGGATCTTGTGTCGCAACTAAAACCAACTAGTATGATTCCCATACATAAGATCAACATGTTAATGCATCTCAACGATTCACAGATCATATACAAATATGTGGCTCCAGAAGCAAAGATCTAGAAAAAACATCTGTTCTGCCTACTAACATGGATGCTTCTCTTGGCACATTCAGTACAGACTGAAAGACAAATTTGTTTATGAAGTCTACAATTCCTCTTGCAAACGTAAGTGGTTTCACCAACAGCTGGAACCATGAGAATGAACCACACATGATGGAGGAACATCCACTGCAATATGATTTGGTCTTCTCTCGATCACACGGCGAGACTATTTTTGGAATACAAACTTTAACTTAGGCAAAATGATGCCCATTGTATAATCAGACCAAAGCAATGAAGCACCTAGTGTTGGCCAATAAATAGTACAGTACTACTTTTCTGCAGTCCATGAAGTGACTATCCAATCTTTCCGTGTGTATTTTCAAATGGCACTGCATGCAGTGACTATACTATTCTCTTGTGCAGTTCAACCAAAATTGCGGTCACTTTGTGTGTTTGCCAAATAGCAACGGGCAGACATCTCTGTCTGCACAAATATCAAGCAGCTAGTAAACATATACCCCACCTTGTATTTTCGGTTTAAACATGTCTCTTCCGCTTAGCATCTGTCATGTTTTGCACTGGACAATTTGATACAGTCATGTTTTGCCCTGGACAATTTCATACTGAATTGATTTGCTTGTTCAGAGCAGAAATATAGCGCCTATTCTTCGTCAGACCAAGGATATCCATGTTCGCAGTGATGGAAGAGGTGAAATTGATACAACCGAAATTGAGCATCCAATCATTGAATCCTGTCCTGCACCTCCAATGTAGGTCCACCCTGCTAATAAATTCACATGCAAACCACTAGTATTACTATCTAATGACAGTACAAAAAGAGTAGCAAGATAGTAGCAAACCATGTACCTTCTTAAAGAACAGCTCATGGTGCCACCAATTGGATATAAAGGTTTGGAAGAAAACATGCTCCTATTGTTGAACCAGTTGGACTTTTTGTGCAGTTCCAGTAAAACCGAGCATCCCTGTTTGCATAGATATTGAAAGTGTGATTACTATAAAAGTGGCACTAGTTGAATCATAGACTCACAAATATAAGCATTCCAATTTCTTAATGGGAAAAGGTAGCAAGACTGTTTCTAACCACCTGTTTGAAGGAATAAATAAGGCAACAACGGCTGATGTCAGAAAGGCATATATAGTTCTTTCTGAAAGAATGATCGATTCCTGACCTTTCCTCTTCTTTTAAGCATATTTTGTGCAGTTCAACTAAAATAAAATGCCATCACCGCCTTGACAATTCAGTGACACTGTACAAAAGGAAATGACTTAACATTACATCATGATGTCAGGTATGCAGTCGACAGGCATTAGAGACAAACTTACAGATCTCCTCCGATAACATAATGAACATTAATTTTAACAAAGGTGTGACTAGCTTTACCGGGATAATTTGAGTGAACTCTACACCCTCTGTTCCTTAATATATGACATTTTCGCGGTTCAGTTTAAAGTACCCAAACGTCTAGTATTTAGAAAAACAGGTAGTAGTTTTCTTGAGCACATATCTGGGAAAGCTTGCCACACTTTATTTATGTCCATACGCTAATGCAACACCATTGGAAATTTCGAATACTACAAATATACTCTAATCTAGTGGCTAGTGCAATAGTAGAGTAGTTATTTTATTACAGGGTACAGTACAATGGTTTTACTGAACAGATTTCAATAAACTCTGGCACTGGAAGATTTCTATAAGAATTAACAATACAAAACGTAAAGGTAACACGTTTCAGCATTGGTATACTAGCTGTGCATGAGCATTAAACCAAATACAAAAGTCTGAAGGTAACTAGCATTATTAACTAATGACAGTATAAAAAAATTGCAAACCATGTACCTCCAAGGTAAATATCATTTCGAACTTGGGGGGACCTTAAAAATTGCTATCCCAATCTTGATAATCGATCAAACATAAAAACTTGATCGAACGAATCAAGAGAACAGCCGGAGGAGGAGGTGCCCACTCTTGACCTTTCCTCTTGTCTTCATAATTTTTTGTGTAGTTTAACCAAAATAAAATGACATCAGCGCCTTGGCATTTTGGTGACACTGTACAAAAAATAACTTATCTCATGAAAGTGAGGTATGTAATCTATAAGCATTAACAGTGCAAAAATCTGAAGGTAGTAACAAGTTTCATCGTTGGTATACTAGCTGTGCAACAGCATTAGAATGCCTTAGCTGAAAAATCTTTAATACATCCACAATCAACAGCTAACCCTGAAATAATCCAGTGACATTAAATGGCATTGCTTAAATTTATCGGTGGCATTAGACTGAGTGCGGCATTAGTTAAATGTGGCATCACTTTAGCAGTACCATTGCTTGACTTGACTGCTGGCGTTATACTAACAGCAAAAAAGTGACAATAAGAGCATGGGAGGCCCATTCGGACAGTGGGCGCACCAGTACGATGTACCTCCACGGACGCATAGAGTGGTGAGGGAGGTATGGTTGCCCAGAGCAACAAATATCCAGGCAGCATATGTGGATTACGTCCCATTTTTGTTATGTTTAGCCACCTTTTTCCTATGTGAGGACAACAAACTGATCGACCTGGTCATTCTCTATTGCGTTGTCATGCCTTTCTACCCTTCTTCAACCAAGAGACACGAGACTCGTTCCTTAGCTACTGATTTCCCCCTTTTCAACCTAGATGCGGGTTTGATGCCTACTCTCTTGGACAGTACAGTCTCCCTTCCTTTCCTTATTCAACCCAGACATGGATTAGTCTGCATGAAGTAGGGTTTCCTTTAATAGTGCAAATTAAGGTTTTCGTCTGCGTGACCAGCAGAGCAGAGGATAGCAAATTGGGAAGATGGTGGAGTGAAAAAACATCCACATGCAGCGACATGGCAGATGGGGCAATAGAACAAGGGTATGGTTCGAAAAGAGGTAGCATACCTGAGGGTCAGCGGGAAGTGGCTTCGCTCGTGGTCATCGTCCTCCGCATGCACTACGGCAGCGAGCTTGGGGACGGAGGCCATCCCACGCGGGCGCTAGGTCTGAGAGGACGGCCTTGTCGTCAGTGCGTGACCTCGCTCGCCGACGACGAGTGCGTCAACGCTGCACGTCCTTTTCTTCCCCGGCGGATCTGTGACCACCGGTGAGGAGGGAGAGAGAGGCCATCTTTTTTAGGTCTGGAGAGAGGGTGATAGTGTGAGAAGCAAGTGGTCAGCCCTTAGCAAGAAATCTCTGAAGCTCCAGCCTATATATCTTTTTTATACTACTAGTACTAGAGGTGGAGTAGTGGTAGAGTAGTTTATATTTTCTCTACAAACAATACCAGTTAGTCGTGCTTCAAAACTGAACGGCATGCCATTAAAAAAATAAAGTCAAGAAATAATACGGCACTTCGGGCCAACGCGGCCAGATTGCATTTTGCACGAGAAATTACACACCATGTTTCGTTGACATGTGGTCCCGTTCCAACATGTTAGTGAGACGACGGCGAGTCCTTTTGTACAATTTCCAAAAGGACGTGTAGGCCGGGGCGCCTCTTCGTGTACCGTGGCAAACTAGCAACCGTCCACCGACTCTTCGCCTTTCCCTCTCGATTTGGAACTGCTATCGCACGCTCTTCCTCCCTCCTCCATCTGCCTTCACCCTTCCTTCTGCCATTGTTCGATCGTCTTCTCCATGGAGGGAACAAGCCGGAAACGACCCCATTATTCTTGCCCCGATCTGAAAGATGACGTGGTGGGGGAACTCATTGATCGGTGCGATGTCATCACCTCGGCTAGCATGGCAGGTTCGTTCAAGAACATTCTCGACTCAACTAATAACATCATTACAAGGAACCCAAGGGTCCAGGAGCGGTTTGATCTCCCTTATCTTCTTCGCTATAAGCCTGTTCGCATGGGCGCGGACGACGAAGGCCTCGCCTTGTGCAAGTTGATGCCGCTTGATAATGATACGTGTGATGTAAAGATGCCATCGCTTAAGGGTAAGGCCTGTGCTAATCTCAGAGTGCCCTGAGGTTGAGAACACAGATGATCTACGTACATTCAAATACGATCATGGTGGTTGTCGTCTACGGAAGATAGCAATTTGTCGAGTTCCCAACCGCTCTTG
Organism: Triticum aestivum; assembly: GCF_018294505.1. NCBI lineage: Eukaryota > Viridiplantae > Streptophyta > Magnoliopsida > Poales > Poaceae > Triticum > Triticum aestivum. The sequence continues at coordinate 388,145,725 of NC_057805.1, forward strand.
GAATTACGAGAACTACGAAGTTGTTGCTATATTCGACAAGCTTGTTGCCGTCGTTACTGATTCCACGGTTCGTCCATGGATATTGCTAAAAAATCAGTTTCTGTACACGGATGATGAGTACTATGATGCAATTAAATACGAGGATCTTGTGTTTGCTTCCACCACTCGTGGCATTGTTTTTGCATGGGATCCTCGTTGTTTTGGTACGTTTGTCTTCCACCATAATTATAATTGTTTCATCCACATGCATGTGGGTTAGCAAGTTTCCCTTTACTAATTACCCTTCTTCTTGTGTTTCCAAGGTCCTGTGAACATTCCACCACCTATACTTGAAAATTTTTATAACCAAGGGGGAGATGATGATGGTGATGATCACGATCATGAGGACGATCAGGACTTATATACTCAGTGGCGGCTGGCAACTAATTCTGATGGATCACCTCTTCTTGTCTGTATACAGTGCACTAAGATTGTTACTACTGAGGGAGCACATGTTGTCTCCCATGGTCGCCCTCTCCGAACCTATTCCAACACCCGTTGCAGGGTATTCGGGATGGATACTGGTGTGCTAGCGCCAACACCTTCTAGTACAGTATTGATAGTCTTGGAGCAAACTCGCTCTTCCTTGGACCAAACTATCCAATGATGGTTAAAGGCGATCCAGCTGCTGTTGACACAACGTTACTACCATTTATGAGAAGCAACTGTATCTATACCTCGGACATTGTGGTGGTTCCCTACCCTACTCCTCATATATGCCGCTTCAGCTTGGATGATCAGTCCTGCGTTGCTCTCGACATTGACAATAGATGGCCCTTCCCAGAGCACCTATGGTTCAAAGCAAGCTTTTCCAACGCCAAGGATAGGTTGAGTTGAAGTTCATTTCATTGCTTGTTATTTGTTGTGTGATGAAAACTTCAGTATTTACTAGAATGTTTTGTTGGAAATAATCTATAATCCAACATGTATCATCGTTGTCATAGTGTGTTGATGACTTGTTGTATGTAATGAATGGTACATTTGCAAATGCGTGTCATAGACTCAATTTATGAATGGTTCTCGTGTCACTTCTTGGAGTGTGAGTACTGTAGTAGTATAGCCAGCATCCCATCACATAGAGCCAACCTAATATTGGGGTACCAGATCTGAGATGCCACGTGTACCAGATGAATGACTCCAAGTTCGACCACCGTGATGCTAGGTGCGAGCCGAGGAACACTATTGGAGAGACCCCCCTCATAATTTTCCTACATTGGTCGTTTGATTCATAGGATAGAATGCTATAGGATTTTCCCCCTATGTAATCATGTTTTAATTGGCAATCTAGCATCCACTCCAACTTTTGTTTCACTTCCTTTGATCCTACGAAGAGAGTACTTGCTCTAAATGATGTGCCGCTGCAAGAGCCGCCTATATTAATTAACCATGCTCTAAAAAGGTGGACCAGCTTTGGCTATAGTAGTACTGTAATAGGTTAGTAGGTGACCTTGCGCTTGGCTCTTCTCCTCTTCAGGAAGTTGAACAATAATGATGGTACTACTTCTGGCAATCTGACACCAAATGAATTGTTGCACGTCCACCGCTTGTAAGAAAAAGTTTCTCCTCGTGTTGCGAGCCACCACGCACGCGTTGGCGAGGGAGAAGGCATAGTAAGCAAGCTTCTCGTTGTTCTGCGAGTTGACGGGACACATCAAAGTTACGTATTTATTAGTACTCTCTTCAAAAAGGGCCGACCATGTCCATGGCTACCATCCCGTGCTCTGTCATTGAGTACATGCACTATTCACGTGCCATCGAGGAGAAAAAATATTGCGTAGTACTAGGTGCCATCTAAGTGCATGACTCACTTACGCACTGCATATCTCCATTTTCTTGCATGACACGCCACCTTGATGCTAGATGTCCCGCGTGTCATGGAGGCATATAGTATGATTTTGTAAAATGGAGGCATATAGATGTCCCGCGTGCCGGCAACAGGATGAACAAAGCTCATGTCTTAAACGAAAGAGTGTAAGAACATAGATTCCCGATGACCGAGAAGGAGCTACAAACCTCGGGGTGGAGCGTCTGCACTCATAATATTTTATATTATTCAGCGATATAAAATCAACCAAATCTCTCCATGTTCCTATACCATTCTATAGTACTATGAGAATAACTTTGAACGTAAGCCATTGATTCACTCTATCCAATGGTCATAGTTGGAAAATCCAAACGAAACCAAGCATTGGATCAAATCTTTTTTCTAGATCAACTCTTTTAGCACTTAGATTGTTGCCACCTGCCTACCTAGCCCACCTATATATCCGCTCACGTGTGATGACCATAGGAGCTATCCACTCAGATTGTATGTTAAAAAAATAAAGGTCGATAACTAATGCGGCACCTCGGGCCAACGCGGCCAGATCGCATTTTGCACGAGAAATTACACACCATGTTTCATTGACATGTGGTCCCGTTCCAACATGTCAGTGAGACGACGGTGAGTCCTTTTGTACAATTTCCGAAAGGACGTGTAGGCCGGGGCGCCTCTTCGTGTACCGTGGCAAACTGGCAACCGTCCACCAACTCTTCGCCTTTCCCTCTCGATTTGGAACTGTTGTCACACGCTCTTCCTCCCTCCTCCATTTGCCTTCACCCTTCCTTCTGCCATTGTTTGATCATCTTCCCCATGGAGGGAACAAGCCGGAAACGACCCCGTTATTCTTGCCCCGATCTGAAAGATGACGTGGTGGGGGAACTCATTGATCGGTGCGACGTCATCACCTCAGCTAGCATGGCATGTTCGTTCAAGAACATTCTCGACTCAACTAATAACATCATTACAAGGAACCCAAGGGTCCAGGAGCGATTTGATCTCCCCTATCTTCTTCGCCGTGACCCTGCTGACTGGTGCGGGGACGAGGGAAGCCTCGCCTTGTGCAAGTTGATGCCGCTTGATAATGATATGTATGATGTTAAGATGCCATCGCTTGAGGGCAAGGCTTGGGCAGGCACAAATGGAGATTGGGTTGTTTATATTGGGTACAATTGCGAGTGGGAACTTGTGAATGTGTACACTCGTCAGCGGATTCCACTTCCAAAAATCTCCGAGTGCCCTGAGGTTGAGCACACAAATGATCTACGTACGTTCAAATATGATCATGGTGACTGTCGTCTACGGAAGATAGCAATTTCTCGAGTTCCCAACCGCTCTTGGAATTACAAGAACTATCAAGTTGTTGCTATTTTCGACAAGTTTGTTGCCGTCCTTCATGGTTCGACTGGATGGATATTGCTCAAAAATCAGTTTCTATACACGGATGTGTACTGTGATGCAATTGAATACGAGGGTCTTGTGTTTGCTGCCACCACTCGTGGCACTGTTTTTGCATGGGATCCTTGTAGTTTCAGTACGTTTGTCTTCCACCATAATTATAATTGTTTCATCCACATGCATGCGAGTTAGCAAGTTTCCCTTCTCCATTAATTAACCTTCTTCTTGTGTTTCCAAGGTCCTGTGAACATTCCACCACCTATACTTGAATTTTTTTATAACCAAGGGGGAGATGACGATGGTGATGATCACGAGCATGAGGACGAGCAGGGCCCATATGCTCACTAGCGGCTGGCAACTAATTCCAATGGATCACCACTTCTTGTCTGTATACAGCCCACTACTGATGTTACTACTGAGGGAGCAGGTGTTGTCTCCTATGGTCGCACTCTCCGGACCTATTCCAACACCTGTTGCATGGTATTCGGGGTGGATACTAGTGTGCTAGCGCCAACACCTTCTCCCTGGTACAGTATTGAGTCTTGGAGCAAACTCGCTCTGCCTTGGACAAAACTATCCAATGATGGTGAAAGGCGATCCAACTGCTGTTGACACAACGTTACTACCATTTATGTGAAGCAACTATATCTATATGTCGGACATTGCGGTGGTTCCCTACCCTGGTCGTGATATAGTAGGCCGCTTCAGCCTGGATGATCAGTCCTACATTGGTCTCAAGATTGACAGTAGCTGGCCCTTCCCAGAGAATCACTTGTGGTTCAAAGCAAGCGTTTCCAACACCGAGGATTGGTTGAGTTGAAGTTCATTTCATTGCTTGTTATTTGTTGTGTGATGAAAACTTTAGTATTTATAATGTATCCTCGTTGTCGTTGTGGGTTGATGACCTGTTGTATGTAATAAAATGATATGCCTGTGATAAACTTACTAAATTTATGAATGGCTTTCGAGTCGCTTCTCTGAGTGGGTGCTGCGACGAGGCAAAAAAATATTTTCCGAATACATAATTGTACGTGCATTGCAACAGGTTATCGGATGAGGCCAATCAACAATAGTACACTATTTGTACTAGCTTCACATGCTGCACTATCTCTACGTCTACGTACGTAATACAACAAGTTTTAAACTTGAGACCAGCCACCCATCCTCACAAAGAACACTTTTTAACCTAGCATAGACTCTAGAAAATTTGGCCACAGTGTGAGGTGGGCCATATGTTAATGTGTTCGCTGTATGTAACTAGCACCTCGAATCCTCGATACTACTTTAAGTAGTAGGAGTAGTAGGGTGGCATGGGCTAGAACAAGCATTCACGTCCAGGAGTACGGCACACGCCACCAGCACGACTTCCATCTGACACCATATTTCTTGGAGTCCGTGCTACAGCAATCTCTTCAACCTTGTCGTTTCTCTAATTCAGCCATCGCGCGGCGGGCGAGCTGGGGGTTTGCCGATAGTCGGTTTCCTCAACTGCGGTCCCACTTGTAAGGCCAACTCCAACGCACGACCCCAAATGGACCTCCGTTTTGCCCGGATTCTGTCCGTTTGGGTAGGGCAATGGGGTCGTGTCTGGGCCATTTCTCAGATGCGGTGGCCGTGCGCCGAACGCACGGACGCATTCCGGCCGCGTACATTTTTCTTTGCAAACACATATCTTTGTTTCATCATCGATTTTTTGGTACATGGAAATAGATCACCAAAATTTTGTCTAGAAAAACAAGGACCACAAGAATACATTTTAGAAGATATCCAACTTCCATAACTGCTCCTGTAAGTTGGATTAGTGTCTTCTCGATGTATTCATTGTTGATCTACGGAGGCTCGATCCTGCGTGCTTCTTTCTTCTTCGAGTGTAAAGAAGTAGACGCGTCTAGCCTCTATTCTATCAACATGTGCACTAGTCTCATCTCTAGCCTCTATGCTAGCTAAAAGTGCTAGAACATCTACTAAATTGCGCTCTATCAATATATCGCTGTACTCTTCTTCCCAGTACCAAAACTTGCATCCATTCTACACAATAAAATTTTAACTTAGCACAACTAGTCTAATCCGAGAGCACAACCGAAGATTTGGTCGAGTTCTTCCTCCTTTTGCCGACATGTGGGACATCCAGCATCCAGGTCGTGTCATGCAATAAAATAGAGTGGTAGTTGAAGCCACGTGATGTGCTTCTTGGGTTAAACTGTAAATAGAATGTTACTACTCTTGAGTAACTCCAAAAGCGGCCACCGAAGATCTTTATTGGATTTGTTTTTCATCACCAGCACGTCGAGGTGAAAGATGTGCAGGTTCAGTGGGTCCTCTTGCGTTTTCACTGACATGTGGGACCGCATATGAGCAAACAGACAATGGGCTCCGCGCATTTGCTGGCTGGCTGAGAAGAGAGATAGAGGAGGGCTGAGCACGGACTCCAGGAAATTTGTTCTACGTAACCAGCACCTCGATATAGTGGGGTGGCATGGGCCATAACTAGCATTCATGTCTAGCAGTACGGCACATGCCGCCCACACGAGTCCCATCCGACACCAATTTTCTTGGAGTCCGTGCTACAACCATCTCTTCTCCCTCCTGTTTTCTCAGCCATCGCACGATGGGCGGGGTGGGGGTTTGCCGATAGTCGGTTTTCTCAACTGCGGTCCCACTTGTAAGTGAAAATGCAACACAACACGCATTCCCCCTTGAGCGGCGTGCCGGACCAACCGTGTGGGGGTGCGACACGAACACGGCAGGCTTTTCCTTTTGAACTTGTAACTTGTAAAATTTGGTTCTGCTCCATGGCGTGACCGATAGATAGAAATAACGATTTTCCCTAGAGTAATGAGAAGTTTGGTTTTGGCGCAGTTCATGCATGGAGTACGTAGGAAAATTATGAAGTTGATGCGAAAGGTAAGATAATTACTAGTAGTACCATATACTACTACATGGATTTGACGGAAAGATAAAGATACATACGGATCCATCAACGACATCCTCACGCCCTAGTGCGCCGGGTCACCAACCGACGTGTGAGGAGCAGTGGCGTTGGCGGCAAGCTCAACGTGCTTCTGAACATTGCCGTCCAAGGTTGCCCTGCGGTCCAAGAAGGCCAGCGTCCTATCGTCCTCCTCTTGCATGTAGTAGTCCTTGTGGATGATTTGCGCGTAGACGTGGGTGATTATGTCGATGGTGTCTTGCTGCGCCAGGCGCTGCGCGGCGAGCGCGACCTCAAGGTGGACATTCTCTGGCACGACGGCGGGCAGTCGCAGGGCCACCAGTGCGTCAAAGAGGTTGTCACCATAGAGGCCGTTGAGGGTGGCAGGCATCGCAGAGCCTGGGCGCATGGGCTGGAGGAGTACGTCAAGGTCGTCCGCAAGCTTCTTGACGACGGTGAACTTGTCAAGGAAGCCGACGAGGACCTCATCGAACAAGGAGACGAAGCTGTCGTCCAAGCGGCCCCTCGCCCTGGCAGCCTCAAGCACTACCTGGAGATGTTCCTCGGTGCCGGGCCGCAGGCCGGTGTTGTGGACCATCTGGCACAGCCGGCTGATGCTCGCGCTCATCGCCTCCATGGGTCTAGCTTCTAGTCAACTGATCTTGCGATTGGAGTGATCACTCTTGCCCTTGGGTGCGTAGGATTTCGTAGATTGGACTGGCGGGAGCCTTTATATGAGAAGTGCAGACTGCGTTGAATTCATGTGCGTGTTGGCCATCTACTCCTCGCCCCTCTATTGCACCTTCCTTTGGCTGTATGACAGGTTGGCCAGCCACCTGTTGGGCCCACGTGTCATACACCCAAAGGCAGGTGCAGTAAGTCAATGAAGCTGCGTCCCCCTCCGTGCCCGTGCATGCTTTCAATGACTTGAGACTACCAAACATCACATGCAGTGGTTAGTTCATTGCATGTAATCCTATTAAGTAGCAAAAAGACATTAAGTTATCTCGCCGATAGGAATAAAACAATACACAATGTATTTATTTACAGAGGGAGTAGTACAATTTTTGTGACATGCATTACTAGATATTGCTAGTCAAATACTAAATCCAGATGGACGTGGTAGTACTACTAAATCCAGACGGTGGTGCTAGTACTAGTAGTAGTAGTACTACCAATGTAGTAGCATTGTACTACCCGTTGGTCAAATTATTACGTGCTGCTCCTCACAGTGAAGTGACAAGACCCTATGCCGGAGATGACACCTGAGTATAGGCGCCGTGTTTGGCATACCATAGTCAGCCTCACCGTCTGTAGTCACTATCATCACGGCTGTAGACCTAGCCTGCTTACAACTAGCCGTGTTCGACATAATTTCCCGTGCGTAGATGCCCGTGCATTGCACGGAACACCAAGATTGGGGGGTGGACGGTGCTGGCAGCGGCCATCGCGCCAGATTTTTCCATGGCCTTCTAGATGTGGTGGGGAGGACATAAGGCCGATTGTGAGAGACAAGGAGTTGTTTGTGAATAGGGAACAAGTGCGGGCATCTTTTTCAAAACTGGAGAAGTTTGGTTTGTATGCGTCAGATCTAGATCCAACGGCTATTGGTGAAAGATGGCAGGCACAACATCATCACCAACTCAGGACCTGTTTGATTCGCAGGATTTTGAAAATGCAGGAATAGGACACGGCAATATTACAAGTTTCAAACTGATATTACAAATGTTAGGAGTAATGCTGCACCTACGAAGAGGGAATTTCTAGGAAGTTTACGTAAGAACTTTCGTTACTTTAGGTGGATGCAGCATTATCGTACAAACTAAAATCCACCGCCCTGACAAGTCACTAATGGGCAAATAAGTTTTCGAGTCTCTGGCCACTTGATGTTTCAAAAACAAATTCAGCTTCTGTGGAGACTTTGTCATTTAGGCTTAGACGCTTGCGGTGATCAGCACGCCATTCATTGTTGTGCCAGAGAACGCCAAACCTCATTACCTTGAGCACACTTGCCTCCAGAACAAAGAACCTGGCCAATTTAATCTCAGATGTGCTGCCTCGGTAGTCGATCAAATCAATTTCTGTAAGATGGAGATCAAGGCATTCGATGAGATTGTTATAGTGCAGCACATAACAATATCATTCGCTCATACGATAGGGTTGGCTGGCTAGTGATATTTTTTCACTCTCTCTCTCTTTCTCTTTCCTCTCATTTACCTAGGAGTACGTGAAGAGCTTGGGCATTTGTTGCCTTCCACTATGTGGCCGATGCCATATTTCGCAAAAGTATGCCACATAATACGCATCGATGTCAAATCAAAAGATTTTGGCACCGCTCTCGCGATGTGAGAGAGTTGGCACCGCTGTGCACACAGACCCACATGTATAAACAAATCAATCAAACCAACTACACCAGCCTCTCACTCTCCCAAACAAGTGTTTTTTTTATCGCCTCAGTCCTCTCTCTCTCCCACACAAGTGTTTTTTCATTACGTGAGTTAATTTGGCACCGGAGCAAAGTAGGTGATCCAGATTGGGGCACCAGGTGAGCAATGGAGGGGCATCGATGCCAAATGCATCACAAGTGAATTTGGCACGTGTTTTGGCCTACATAGTGGAGGGCCGTTATAGCCCACTTTTGTACTACCTCTTTTTTAGTATAAAATTTTGACCATATAAATATGTAAGAAAATGCCAATGCATGTCACTAAAAATTACACCATTTGAAATTATGTTCAAATACGAATCCAACAATATAGTTCTTAGTGACATGCATTAACATTTTGTCAGTTAAATCTATGGTCAAATTTTGATACTACAAAACGACGGAGGTAGTACTTTCTCTTAGGGTAACCATAGAGTTATTGGAGTAGTCTAAGTTACTTTCCACTATGACTAGCCTAGGCTACTATAGTAGTACAACAAAAAAATGATGCAGGTGATCACGTGAGAAAAAATACTAAAAACATTTCTTTCGGTGCAGTGCGTAGATGCAGTTTTGAACACTACACTTGTCATCGTAATTTGGGAAAATTACGAAAAATTTGAGCTACGTTGTGATTACCGTTTACTAATAGGAAAGAAGTTTCACCTCGATGAGTAGCTTCTCCGTGCACAGAAAGCATGTAAGGAATCCAACAACTTGATCCAGATTGGGGCCGATAGATCTTATTGCCAAGATCTTCACTGTGCGCATAGACTGGGTCAAGCTTGTGGGAATCATTTTCTGGAAGACGGTCGTAAATACATCAAGAAGAAATTAAAAAATGTGAATTTCAAGAAGACGGAGAAGAAGATGAGTGTTGTACCTGAACGATTACAGATCCAATAAAGAGTTCGGAGAATTTGGCAGACGAGTGCACCAACGCTGTCAATTTCGGCGCGTCAATGACCCTGATTTTTGTTGGACCTTCTAGATCCGATACAAGCAATCTCTCAAGGAAAGGTGCATTCTCAATGACCATAACATGGAACAGCTGGAGTGATCTCTTCCCAATTGATGTCTTGTTGCGGGGCCAGCAAGACACATAAATCCATCAAAGATTTGTCGAGGCGATGTGGAGGCTAATGAACCCGTGGATCTGCTCAAGACGAAGGTACTCGAGCGCAGTACAGCTGCAGAGCAGGTGCTCCATAGCCTTCTTTGAGATGACAACGTCGAAGAGGTCGAGGTGCTTGAGTTGAGGGAGAAGAAGGGCGGGCGCGGCATTAATCTGGGGAAGATAGCAGGAGCTGAAGCTGGCGCGGCGCAGCGTTGGCGCGAGGCGGAGCGCGGACGGCGGCAGAGAGCGACATCGCCCAGCTTCAAAGCTGAGCTCCTCGAGCTGATCTAGGGCAGGGGATAAGAACCACTCGTCGAACTTGGGTTGCACCTTGTAGTTGGTACTGAACATGCAGATGTTAAGGCGTCTGGCTGGCCCAGGGTGCGATGAAAGGATCTTGGAGACTGCGGCCATGCGTTTGCAATCCCCGTCGCAGAGGCATCCGTCGACGGTGAGGTTGAGGGGGATGCGGCGTCAGAGGGGGCGCCACCGCCAGGAGAGCAGGGCGGTCCGCACGGCAGATTTGGTGGGGAGGAGGCCGATGATGACGAGCAGCATGTCATCGGGGAGGCTGCTGATGAAGTCCAGGCTCGTCGGATGCGGTTTTGGCTCGAGCGGCCTCCGCTTGTTGGCTGCCTCGCCGTCCATCTCAACCGGCGGCGATGCCGGTGTACACGTGTGCTGGTGTGTGTTGTGTGCTGGGTGTGCGCGAGTGCGTCCTTCTGTGCATGCCGCCGCGCAGTGGTGAATTGTGCGCGAGTGCGTCCTCCACGCGGAAGAAGTGTGTCCTCAATGTGCTCTCAATTTACTAGCGTGCGGGGTGCTACCCCGAGTGGTTTCAACTTTGTTTACTTCACCGCATGTCAGATGGGCCTCTAGTTTACTTATTTTCACCCACTGCCACATGGGCCAACACACGAAGATACAGAACACGAGCTGACAAGGCAACATGTGGACTAGTTGACCGGTCAACTAAACAATATATGGAGCTATACGCTGACACAGTGAGCGTATAATCCGTATAGAGTGTTCGTGTGAGAGGGGAGGCCCGTGAGAGATAGCAGAGAGAGAGAGAGAGCTACTCCCTCCGTTCGATAATGTAGTTCCAACATTTTTTTAAAAGTCAAACTTTTGAAACTTTGAGCTACTCCCTCCGTTCGATAATGTAGTTCCAACATTTTTTTAAAAGTCAAACTTTTGAAACTTTGACCAAGTTTATAAAGAAATTACTTATACCTACAATACCAAAGATAAATGATAGTATGAAGTAAGTACATGTTGTGATGAATCTAATGATCTTTCCAGACGTAAATGTTTTTCTCCACATATACCTGGTCAAACTTTTCTGAGGTTTGACTTTTCAAAACATCCATATGCTTATGGACGTGAGAGAGTCCCTAACTAGAGAGAGAGAGAGAGTGAAATAGAAAGAGTGAGTGAAAAAAGTGTGTGTGCGTGTGTGAAAGAGACATGGACAACACTCGATAAAAGTCGAGAAAAAACATGTGTGTCTTATGCAAACGTATCACACATGCATCTTCGACAACGGAGGCAAGGTGAGGAGATAGTGTGTGGTTGTTTGCAACCGAGAGAGCAAGACCCCTAGCGCGTGGCCAAGAGGGGTCAGATAGACAAGGGAGAGAGGTCGAGAGAGACGTACGGAGAAAATGCAGACATGGGGAGGAGAGAGAGTATATTTGTCATAGAGAGGTCCCCTGGAGATCGTGATGGGACTACATGGGTGGGAGATCGAGTGACAAGGTGTGTGCGCGATAGAAGATACCCCGAGAGATATCAAGATAGACGTATGGATGGAAGGAGACAATACGTGTGTTCCTGATGGCTAGTGAGAGATAATCATACTTAGGGGGGGGAGTGCTTGCGCCTATGATGGAGTGAGGGATTATGGTACTTATTAGGGGGTGCGTGTCACATAGAGAGAGAACAAGGGCGGAGAGTGTTGGATGGGTCTATATGTATAGCACGAGCGAGACATGTGTATGTGTGAACCAGGGAGATATAAAGTTTGAGAGAGATTGAGGAGCCCCGATAAGGCTGAGTGGTGCGTCAGAGAGCTGAGAGGGGGAAAGAGATATTCTATCCGCTCGATAATGCAGTGCATGTAATTTTTTAGAAGTCAAACTTTGGAAACTTTGATCAGGTTTACACAAATGTTATTTATATCTTCAATACCAAAGATACATCATACGAAACTACATCTCATGGTGAATCTAATGGTATATGTTTGTCGTTCCAGATGTAATTGTTTTTCTCCACATACATGGTCAAACTTTGTGATGTTTGACTTTTCAATAAATCAATATGCTATGGACCGAGGAGAGTGCCTAAGTCGAGAGGGATCAAGTGCGTGTGAAGGAGAATGAGTAAGTGTGCAAAAAGAGTATGTGTGTGAAAGAGAAAGTGACAACAAACGATAAATTAGAGAGAGAGTGTGTTTTTTCGTTTCTTAGGCGAACATATCACGCATGCATCTCCGAGATAGAAAAGTGAGGCGAGGAGATACACGAAGATAGCTAGTGTTTGATTGTTTGCAACGGAGAGAGACACCCCTATAGCACATGTCCAATAGAGGTCTGGCCAACAAGGAACAAAGGTCGAGAGGGACACATGGAGAACATGGACGCATGGGGAGGGCGAGAGGGTGTGTTTGTGATAGAGAGACCCCCTCGAGATCATGAGGGGACTATATGGGTGGGAGATCGAGGGAGGTGCGTGCGCGACAGAAAGATGTCCCGAGAGAAATCGAGATAGACCATGCACATGTTTGTGATGGAGACTAAGATTAGCTAGTCATATACATATAGGGGGCTGCGTGTGCCTACAATGGAGTGAGAGACCATCATACTTGGCTAGCTAGGCATGAGATTGTGTGTGTGCGTGTGAGATGGAGAGAGAATGAGGGAGAGAGATAGAGCTTTAGATGGGCCTATCGAGTGCGAGTGAGATATGCATGTGTATGTGTGACCCAGGTAGATGGAGAGTTTGAGAGAGAGGGGGAAGAGCTCCGAGACGACATAGTGGTGCGTGAGAGAGTTACAGGCAATGAGCCAAGGAATTTGTGTGCGTACAATGAGTGCACCCAAGATATCTAGCTTGGACTAGAGAATCATACATAGTGTGCGAGAGAGACCTATAGATGGAGTATATATGCATGCGAACTAGAAAGACCGCCCCACACACACACACACACAAAGAGAGAGAGATAGATGGAGAGAAAGAGAGAGGACCAACAAGGTTTGTGTGTTGGATGCGTGCGACATAATTGAAGATTGTCGGCGAGAGAGAGAGCAGGAGTCCGGGAGAGGGGGAGGTCGCGTTTTATGCATCAAAGACTGATATAAACCATGTTTCGATATAAACTTGCATTCAAATATTTAAAGTGGAGAACATGTTGTCTGCAATCCACACATGAACGAATATATGCGTATATCAAAAAAGTTCATTAATTTGACTTTCAACATGTTCATGGAGTACTATAATATTGTACAACATGCTATTCGATTGAGGTGTTCAATTTTGGATTTAGTTCACTATTTTGACCTGGTTAACGAGCTATTTCATTGAATCGAGATATTTCATTTTGGGTTTGATTCCCGTTTTTGAGTGGGTCAACTATTTTTCATATAGTAAATCGCTAGCAACAAGCATGTAAAAACACATTACTCTCGAGCATCATCTCTTCATCTAAAAAAGAAGTGGCAAGCTAATATTTCAAAATTTGATTCGAATCGACTTGGTAAGGTAGACGTGGATGCTCGTTCTCCAAAATTTTGAATGAACCATTAAACATCCTCTACTCGGTGGAATTCGCCCGAGCAAATAAATGGGAGACGCGAAATTACCGTCCTATGTGGGAGACACATTAATTGGCCCGTTGTACATCGAGGGTAGGTTCGTAACTTCATCCACGCGCGCCTTCTCCTCGGCCGAAATGACATGTGCCGAATAATTCATAAACCATGGTCGGCAAAACATGCTCTCCTCGCCCGAAATAGCTCGCGCCCACTATTTCAAAACACACTCTCCTCGCCCGAAATCGCTTGCGCCCACTATATTTCAAAACACGCCCTCCTCGCCTGAAATCGCTCCCGCCCACTATTTGGGGAGAAGCAAAGTTACTCTACTATCCCCGACCCTCAGTACACAGACCCAAGCCAAGAAGCCTAAAGGCAGGGGTAGAACTGTAACTCCCCCTCACATTTCAAACAAATGCGTCCGTAAAACATGGTTCCACTCCCCTCCCAATTCCCCCCATTCATACCTCGTGGGCGCCAAATCACCTTCTCCCTGGAAGCTCCCTTCTCCCGAGCCGCGAAACCTCAGCCCCTCCTCCATGGCGCCCCCACTGCACCAATTTCACAACCGCCCTCCTCCCTAATGCCGGAGACGCTGTCCATTTGCCGTCATGCACTGGGCCGTGTGCCTCTTACTCCGTACTGCTGGAGCTGCCTCGACGACAGCCGCGTGAGCTGTACCGGAGCCGATTCACCCCCGCCGTTGTTCACGGCGCTGGAGCGGCTCCAACTTCGGATCCGTCCAGAGTCCCGGTGCTGCTTCCCCATAGCCGTCGACCGTCGCGACATCGCTGTTTCCCTGCCGCCGATGGCCACCGCAACCGCGCCGGCCTCACCGACTCGACAGCTGGACCTGCCTACTTCACCATGCCACCAGATAGGTCGCACCCTCATCTCAAATCACTTTATTTAGGCGTCAGTTGTCTGAATTTTTATTCTGGGCCAATCGATTCCCAATGGGAAGCAGCACCCCTCGAGGCGGCGGAGCTCCTAGGCTGCCGGTTGGCTGGTGTCTAACGTAAGGGTGCGGGGCCGTAAGTTCGCCGCGGAAGCATCGCTTAGATGGCTATCTTAGAGTTGCATGGGTTGAAGGTACTGCCGTCGCCGGATCTGGATGACGGGGAGTCTTTGTGGATTGGCCCGGGGGCGGCGCAACCACGGCAGTGAGGTGGGGCGGGGAGCGGGGTTTTGGCCGGGGCCACGGACGACGGAGGCAGGCTGCTCTGCCGTTGGTCGCTGGCTCTTCGGGGAAGATTCCTAACAGTGTCAGCCGGGAGGCACAAGACGGCCATCAAGCCATCCGGCGTAGATCAGATAGTACCAAAATAAAATAAAATCATGTGACCCCAATTTAGTCCCAGTCAACAGACGTGTGACCACTCTCGTACCTTGCTGTTGATCTCTTAGTGTATTTCTTCAGATCAAAGAGATGTGTCGTTCTTAACATTATGCGTTATCTGCATCTTCAGCCACACCGTCTTCCGACTCACCGCAGCTGCTCCAACAAGGGACGCATACACCAGAAGAGGGCTATAGTCCCCACTCAACAGTTCCCTACATCGAATGCGCGTGCCCGACATGGACAGCCACAACAACTGCAGGGCCATCGACAAGTCAGCACATGATGCTCACTCCTATGGATGGCGTCCAGATAGATTGTACCCTCATCTTACTTGTGTGCAACATTTATGGCTTTGTTATTCATCTAAGCATGGAAAATAGTTATCACATTTCACTGTATATTCATGCTGATCTCTTACGGGTCTTGTTCAGGAGTTAACGCTGTTCCATAGTTCAGCTAAGATACTTGTTCTTTAGGTAACACTGTTCCATAGTTATCATCCATCAGCCAATGCTATCCCATAGGCTGGTGATTATAGTATTATACCACTTCTAGTATTACCTATGTTGTTCTTTAATACTTTCGTGTGCCATCTAGTTAATCTCGAGTACAAACGATACATATTCTGTAGCTTTCATCTGTGTTCTCCCTTTAGTTTTTGAGACCTGTTGCTGCTAGTTAACCACAGTCCTACTATTTATGTCATCTCCTACAGCCACTCATTACATAAATCTAACTACTAGTTGTCTTCCATGCATGTCAGATATAATTGCACACACTAATATATCCACAAGAACCTCACGGAGCAATGTAAAGGCCAATAAACTTGATGTCAATGATCCCAATATGATGGAACATGTAAAGGCAGTTCTTCAGAAGACTTGCAGAAAGATGTTGAATCCTCTTCACCCCACAAGGTCCTTGCTCTAACTTGGCCCGTGATATGGGTACAGCATGCATATAATGTCCTGGAGTGTATCTACTCTGTTGCAATGCCATGTGCTTAGCATGCTGATCATGCATGTAAATATGTCATGCCTTCCTGTTTTTTAGTACCTATTCCATTCATGATAACATGTTTTCAAATTCAAGTACTGTCATTCTACTCTATCGCAATGCCATATGCTTAATTTGGGCATCATGCTTCTGAATATCTTATGCATTGTTATTCATTAGTATGTACTTCATCTGTCTACCATACCATGTTTTTTTTACATTGAAGTGCTGTTCTAGTGCTCTGTTGCAATGCCATCTTAGTTTCCCAATCATACACGTGTATGTTGCCTTAGTTTTTTCTGTACGTATTCCGCTAGCATACAGTTTTACATTCAACTAGTGTTTTTTTACTATGTTGTCCTGTCGTATCCCTAGCTCTTACACCATACTCCCTCCGTCTGGATTACATGTTGCCGAAATGGATAAAAATGATGTATCTAGAACTGAAATACGCCTAGACCCATCCATTTTTTTTCTGGATGGAGGGAATACATGTCAATATGTCATGCCTTTCTATTCTTCAGTACCTATTCCATCTCTCTGCTATAGCATGTTTTATAATTGAAGCACCATTCTTCTATACAAGGCATGCAAGGGGAAGACGACTATGTTAGAATCTGAAGGGTTACAAACCAGGTCTTTGCAAAAGATCCAAACGCCAGGAGATAATAAACCAACTCCAGTTTTTATAGATACTGCTCCAACACAGAGAAACCCAACTCCTACTGATAATAAGCAGATTCCAGTGGCCAAAGAACTAGTTCGCTCCAGTCCAGCAAAAATATGTCAACTCCATTCTAAGAAGCGTGTGCGTATCCTTGCATCATGAAATTTTATAGCATGCTGATCATATTTTCTACATGTTTCTTACCCATCTCTCTTTTAGAAAATAAGCTTAACAGATAGAAGAATTTCTGCACTAGTATCGTCTGTGAGGAAAGATTCTTGCAGGAATTCTCTGTACTCCAATGCAGATGTAAGTACCTGTTGTATATCACTATATTTTTACACCAGCATGTATTTTGTTAATCGGCGTCAATCCAACCTTTATCTGATTTAAATTTAGTTGTAGCAAAATGTATGATTAAAGGCCACAATGTTGATTTTTGTAAGGAAAACTGCCTGGTAGTTTTGCATCCTGAGTTGCATGAGTGTACTATCTCATATCAGTGGGTTTGATTACTTTGGTTCTGCAGTGGGTTTTCAGTGTTTTTTACTGTGTTGTCCTGTCGTATCCCTAGCTCTTACATCATACTCCCTCCGCCTGGATTACATGTCGCAGAAATGGATACAACTGGATGTATCTAGAACTGAAATACGCCCAGACCCATCCATTTATTTCCGGATGGAGGGAATCCATGTCAATATGTCATGCCTTTCTATTCTTTAGTACCTATTCCATCTCTGCTGTAGCATGTTTTATAATTGAAGCACCATTCTTCTATATAAGGCATGCAAGGGGAAGACGGCTATGTTAGAATCTGAAGGGTTACAAACCAGGTCTTTGCAAAAGATCCAAACGCCAGGAGATAATAAACCAACTCCATTTTTCATAGATACTGCTCCAGCACAGAGAAACCCAACTCCCACTGATAATAAGCACATTCCAGTGGCCAAAGAACTAGTCCGCTCCTGTCCAGCAAAAGAATGTCAACTCCATTCTAAGAAGCGTGTGCGTATCCTTGCATCATGAAATTTTATAGCATTCTGATCATATTTTCGACATGTTTCTTACCCATCTCTCTTTTAGAAAATAAGGTTAAATGATAGAAGACTTCCTTCATTGGGATTGTATTCGAGGAAAATATCTTGCGGGAATTCTCTGTGCTCCAATGCTGATGTAAGTACATGTTGTATATCACTATATTTTTACATCAACATGTATTTTGTTAATCGGCGTGAATCCAACCTTGTCTGATCTAAAATTAGTTGTAGCAAAATGTTAAAGGCTCCAATGTTGATTTTTGTAAAGAAAACTGCCTGGTAGTTTTGCATACTAAGCTGCATGAGTGTACTATCTCATATCATGCACATTACTAAATTGTAGTGCTGCTCTGGTTGCCCATTCATTCATTGTGTCAATGTTGCTTTCGTATTACCTTACCTGGCTGATGATAGCTGTGCCATATTGTGTTAATTTGGTGTTGGCTAGTTGCCCAAACGTTCATTGTGCCAATGTTGCTTTCCTATTATCTGACTTGGCCAATGATAGCAATGCTAGTGTCTTAATTTGGTGCAGGCTGCTGAAGATAAGAAGACAAACTCTGAAAACAGCAAGGCAACCCCATTGTTTCTTTCCAATAAATCTAGGCCAGGTAATATGCCAATAACTCATGATTAATCTATTTGGTTCCCCTCCTAATTTATGTTATGATGCAGTGGTCAAGACACTCTCCACTATCAATAATACAAGCCTGCCAAAATCGCCATCTGAATCTATTCAGTATCCTCTATCTCGAATGCAACGGAAAAAAAGTATGTCTGTGAACCAATTAATGGCTGAAGGAATGATGGAGGAATCAGAGGTGCAGAGTCGTGCGACACAACAACTGATCAATGTTTACAGAGATAGTGTAGCAAAGCAGCAAGAACTTGCCCACATGCTTATGGGCGTCATCCGTGCTGAGGTTGCAGATTGTGACATTGTAGATCGTTAGGTTCTGTTCATTTATTTGCACTGGCATCAATCTTTGATTGCCCAGTGGATGTAATTTCCTGTAATATATGCTGGATGTGCAATGTTTTTCCCTGTATGCCGTACCTTTGCTTGATCGGTTTTGGTCCTGTGCATAATTGCTCGTCGTAATTGGCTCAAATTATCTAATTTTGCCTAAAGACATGTACGAACTTTAGTGGGCCCATTAAGTTAATGGGCCGTTACCAGGCCGAAAGTTAATGGTCGGCCCTCTTAACTCTCGGTTCGTTAACAGGCTGACATCGAAGCGGGCAACAGGTGTGCCCAATTGATTTCACGGGCCGTTAACATGCCGTTACTAAGTTCGGGCTACATATGGCCCAACTATACTGTGGGCCTTTAGCAGGCCGAAAGAGACAGCGGGCTTGTACTGGACCATGAAGAGCATGGGCCGCTAAGAGGCCGAAAGTCATGTCATATTGTAAATGGCCCAACTATGTTGTGGGCCTTTAGCAGGTCAAAAGAGAAACCGGGCTAGTATTGGACCATGAAGGGCATGGGCCATTAAAAGGCAAAAGTCAGGTCCGACTACAAATGGCCCAACTCATTTATGGTCCGTTAACAGGCTGAAAGGCACACATGGCCGGGAATTGGCCCAACACTTAAATGGGTCGCTAAAAGGCCAAAACTCAGGTCCGACTACAAATGGCCCAATAGATATATGGGCCGTCACCAGGCTGAAAGACACACCGGGCCGGAAATTGGCCCAACACTTAAATGGGTCGCTAAAAGGCCGAAACTCAGGTCCGACTACAAATGGCCCAACTGATTTATGGGCCGTCAACAGGCTGAAAGACACACCGGGCCGGAAATTAGCCTAATATTTAAATGGGTCGCTAAAAGGCCGAAAGATGTACTCGTGAAAATTGGCCCATCCACTGAATGGGCCGTTAACAGGCCGAAATATCATCGGGCCGATATTGAGCCCAAATATATAGCGGGCTGTTAACGGGCTCGAACTGACGATGGGCTACAATGGTGTCAAATCTTTAACGGGCCATTGACGGGCCGAATTGGCACATCTCGTATGGGCCGTGGGCTTAAATGGACCTGACACAAGTAGGCCTTATATGGGCCGGCCTGCTATTTTTTACTGGGCCGGCCTTTTTCACCGGAATGGGCCACTGTTGGGCCGTGCCATGTGTCGACCTATCATAGGCGCCTCCTGTCCAATTAGTGGATGACATCTGTCCCAACGGTGAGGCAACACGTGTTTACTCCGGCCAATGATGATTTTACATGTGGAAAATCCCCATTGGTCCGGGTTGTTAACGGGTTATCGGATCCAAAACCGGACCCGATAGCTTAACAGCGTTCCGTTACGGTGGATGCCACGTGTCGGTCACCCTTGACGAAAGCACTTCGGTGACGCGCGATTTATCGTCATGGAAGTGGACACTTCCGTGATGATAATTTTGGTAATGTCATGGAACACTTCTACGACAGCACAGGTATGACTATCTTGATTCTGTCATAAATTTGTCATGGATGTACATGCATGACAGAAAACGTGACCTACTGTGACAAACACGTATCATCACGGAAGTGTATTTTTTTGTAGTGCGTGAGTGTAGCCGGGCTATAGAGCAGGAGGACGGCAAGGCCTGTTTTCGGGGTACAATGTTTATCTTAAGATAACAAGGGCTCGTCCTTTGGTGTGGCCCTCGCTCACGCACAAACAAAACCCGGCAAACACCCTTCTTTTCATTAATACGTTGCAAACAAG
Organism: Triticum aestivum; assembly: GCF_018294505.1. NCBI lineage: Eukaryota > Viridiplantae > Streptophyta > Magnoliopsida > Poales > Poaceae > Triticum > Triticum aestivum. The sequence continues at coordinate 388,166,026 of NC_057805.1, forward strand.
TACAATTCGTACGGGATGCATACACGAGCAAGGGAGTTACAAGATTTAAATCCTACAAAGGCCCGTAGGCTTACAAACTAAAAAGAGATAAGGTGCCCGTAATACCTTTCTTGTCCCTCTCCTCAGGAAATGGAACAAGATGGCAGAAGGGCAAAAGGAGCGCCTAGGTGAGCTACGAGCAGCAGAAGACGCCAAGAGAACATATCGGCGATCGTTCGGTAGGAGGCCGGTGATGACGGTGCCGGAGGAAGAGCTGGAAGACGAGGCAGCGGCCCGCCAATACGCGACGAAGGCGTCGGTGCCCGCGTACTCTGACTTGACGGCCGCCACCCGCCTTCTTCGTCTTCCCCGTTGAGGGAGTCTTGGACTAAGGGTTCCTCGGGCGTCCGGCCTGTTAGCCATGGGCCAGACTGATGGGCTGCGAAGATACGAAGACCGAAGACTGCATCCGTGTCCGGATAGGACTCACCTTGGCGTGGAAGGCAAGCTTGGCGATCAAACATGTAGATTCCTTTCTTTGTAACCGACCTCGTGTAACCCTAGATCCTCCCGGTGTCTATATAAACCGGAGGGCTTAGTCCGGAGGAGGGGATACTCATTACCATAGTCATACAAGCTAGACTTTTAGGGTTTAGCCATTACAATCTCATGGTAGATCAACTCTTGTAATACTCATATTCATCAAGATCAATCAAGCAGGAAGTAGGGTATTACCTCCATAGAGAGGGCCCGAACCTGGGTAAACATCGTGCCCCCTGTCTCCTGTTACCATCGACCTTAGACGCACAGTTCGGGACCCCCTACCCGAGATCCGCCGGTTTTGACACCGACATTGGTGCTTTCATTAAGAGTTCCACTGTGAAGTCCCCAAAAGGTTTGATGGACCCTTCAATCGTCAACAATGATGCTGTCCAAGGAGAAACCTTCCGCCCCGGACAAATCTTTGTGTTCGGCGGCTTCGCGCTGCGAGCCAACTTCTTTGGCCATCTGGAGCAGATCGATAGCTACGCCCCTGGCCATTAGGTCAGATTTGGAAGCTTGAACTACGTCGCGGACATCCGTGGGGACTTGATCTTCGACGGATTTGAGACCGCGGCGACCGCTCCTTGTCACCCCGATGAACATGACTTAAAGCTATCATCGGACCGCATCCAGGAGATAGCTTCCGTAACTGCTCCGGCTCTAGATCCGGAGCAGACCGCGCCATCCGAGGACGGGAAGCTCAACCCCGCCATAGAGGTTACACATTCCATGGCGTTGGAGCCGCACATAGACTTAACCTCACACGATATCTGTGTTACTGGAACTCCGGACTCGTCTCCGGCTATAAGTTCCGAACCATGTGCATCCGCGGACGCCGAGCTTGATCAATTATCGATCTTCGAATTCAGCTCCGCAGACATCTTCCAACACTCGCCCTTTGGCGATGTGCTAAACTCATTAAAAAACCTGTCCTTGGCGGGGGACTCATAGCCGAACTATGTCCGGTTCGAACTAGGGGCTGATGATGGAGAATTTTGCTTCCCACCTGCCACCCACTCCATAGCCATTGTCAAGGACTTAACCCACATGCTTGATTACGGCTCCGAAGACATCGATGATATAGATGACGATGCCGACGAGGAGCAGGGCCAGAACCCGCCATTTACTAGACGCTGGAAGGCCACTTCTTCGTACGACGTGTACATAGTGGATACACCTAAAGAAACTAATGACGACGACAAAGAAGATACAGTTGAGAATAAACCTCCTTAGACACAGTCCAAACGCCGGCGTCCCTGGCGCCGCTCCAAATCACGCCGTTCAAAAGACAGCAATGCTGGCACCAGAGAAAATAATACTCCGGAAGATGCCGAAAACGATGAAGACCCTGTTGAGGCGACTTCCGAACTAGGGGAGCCAGGAAACGGGCAAGTTAGCCCTGATGAACAGGCCATACATGACGACTAGGAGTACGAAAATTATCTTCCGCTCTCTGAAGACGAGGCAAGCCTCGGCGACGAGGATTTCGTCGTGCCAGAGGAACCTTTCGAGCAGGAGCGCTTCAAGCGCCGACTCATAGCCACAGCAAGAAGCCTGAAAAAGAAATGTCAGCAGCTTCAAGCTGACCAAGATCTGCTCAACGACAGATGGACTGATGTCCTAGAAGCCGAAGAATACGGCCTCAAACGCCCAGCCAAGAGTTACCCGAAGTGCAAACTGCTACCTTAGTTTGATGAGGAGGCACCGAAGTCTGTACCTCCCTCGCACAATACGGCTAACAAACCACCACGTGGTCGGGAGGAAGCGGCAATTCAAGTCGAACAGCAGCCTACACCACCGGAGCGTGAAAACAAATATAAAATAGCTCGGGATTACACACATGGCCTTCGGCAGAACCTGCACAAGAGAGCAGGTCATACCAGATCGATCTATGGATTGCGAGGACGCACCTCAACACGTGACGACGGCTATCTATTCGGACGTAACGAACCTAGTCACACCCAGGCCGAAAATCGTGGACGAACTCCATTAGAGATACGTCGCGTCATGGCCCGACATAGAGGTGCCGCACACCCCCTTTGCTTCATTGACGAAGTAATGGATCACGAATTCCCAGAAGGGTTTAAGCCCGTAAACATTGAATCATATGATGGAACAACAGATCCCGCGGTGTGGATCGAGGATTTCCTTCTCCACATCCATATGGCCCGCGGAGACGATCTTCACGCCATCAAACACCTCCCGTTAATACTCAAAGGACCAGCTCAGCACTGGTTAAACAGTCTACCTGAAAACTCGATTGGCAACTGGGAGGATCTGGAAGACGCCTTCCGCGACAACTTCCAAGGTACATATGTCCGGCCACCGGATGCCGATGATTTAAGTCACATTGTCCAGCAGCCCGGGGAGTCCGCCAGGAAGCTCTGGACTAGGTTCTTAGTTAAAAAGAACCAAATTGTAGACTGTCCGGACGCAGAACCCCTAGCGGCCTTCAAGCACAGCGTCCGGGATGAGTGGCTTGCCTGCCACCTTGGTCAGGAAAAACCAAAATCCATGCCAGCCCTTACAGCTCTGATGACCCACTTTTGCATGGGAGAAGACAGCTGGCTCGCTCGTAGAAGCAGTAGTGCCAGTGACCCGGGCACTTCCGAAGTCCGGGATGGCAATGGGAAGCCATGACGCAATAAAAGGAAGCACCACAATAGCAATGAGGGAACACATGACACTGCGGTCAACGCTGGATTCAGCGGCCCTAGACCCGGCCAATGAAAAAAGCCATTCACGGCAAACAGGGATGGACCATCCAATTTAGACAAGATATTGGATAGGCCCTGCCAGATTCATGGCCAACCCAACAAACTAGCTAATCACACCAACAGAGACTGTTAGGTTTTCAAACAGGCCGGCAAGTTAAATGCCGAACACAAGGGGAAGAGGCTGCCCGGCGATAGCGACGGCGAAGAGACACATCAACCGAACACCGGGGGACACAAGCAGTTTCCTCCCAAAGTAAAAACAGTAAACATGGTATATGTCACATACACCCCTAGAGGTGAATGCACAGAAAACTCCCCCCCCATACAGAAGACCATACTACGGATACCTCAGCCGAACTACAAAGCGGCCTCATCTCACCACATACCTCATCGGCCATTGCGCCGCCGGTCTCTGTTCAACATGACCGATCAATGTCCATCCTGGACTAGCAATTCGGCTTCCGCCGGTCGCCTAATATGCTTGCGAAGTCGGTACCGCGCATACATAATTATGCACTTAAAATACCATGGGCATCGGCGGAAGCGCAATAAGGATGGGCCTACAAGTACTCCTATATACTCCCTTGTTTTTCTAACCATCTTCCTTTTTTTACTATCCTCTCTACAGATGGCTCAAAGGTTGGTCACCCACGGACTCTATCGGAGTTCGGGTTGATACACTCATCCAAAAGTTATTCCCGTCAAGGAGTACCCTAACCAAGGAAAGGCGACGCAGACATGCGACAGGAGGTCCAGAATAACTTTTTGTAGACCACACTCAGTATTTTGAGCCTGTAAAGTGCTTTTATCCTCAGCCCTCGACCCTTGGCATGTAAAATAGCCAAGGTGTGGCTTTGTTATCTATATAAACGATTGGCACATCACTCAGATCCCAGTAAAAATAATCTGCTCTTTTCTACAGAACCGAGTTTTGCCCTTACGGTCGTTTCAAACTTACACCTCGGCACAACTTGCCAGGGGCTCGGTATGGGAACAAACAAGTTGCCAACAAGACCGAACAGCTCTATAGCGTACTTCGGTGTCGCGAGTTTTGGCCTTATATGCATCAGCTCCGAATCATGTCTTGGGTCAAAAGTTGGGTTGCCCAGCTCCTGTGCTTGCTACCCTACGTTCCGGTCTATCGGCTAGGGTAGTAAAGGGAGAACTACTGTGATTGTGCTTCCGGTTCACCTGGTTAAGCACCTCAGTAGAGAAAGCCGAAAACTGACTTTCATGATGCGGCGACAGCTGGTCAACCACTCGATGACTTATTGGAATCTTTCGCGATTCCCTCCGTGTCACACGAAGGACCTCTTTCCGGTCAAATATGTAAATGCATCATATGAGAATAAGCCGCATACATACCAGGGGCTATATCGTAGACCCACCATAAAACTCCTATGGCTAAGTGAAAGTGTTAACGCCCTATAGTCTGATTGCCTGGTTTGCCGCATTGACACCTCCTTCACGGGCCAAGACGTTGGATCAAGAGTGATCAGATGCTTTTCCGAACACCCCCGTATTTCCTACGAGGGGGCTGAAGCCGACGACTGGAAAACTTTCAGATCATATACAAACGGCCGCATAGGAGGAACAAAATCCTTCAGGCAAAACTAAAATATAGTCTGATTATAAAAATTGTCTTCTACAATTCGCATACACTTCAATCGAATATTATGTCTTTCGAACATTGACCCTCTATCAAGCGGGCAGCCCCTAAGACGTCCTCAAAATAATGCTCTGGTGCGGGACGGTCCTTGCCCTTGGGTGGACTCTTCACTGCAACATCGATGGCCTTCATCTTCCCCCAGTATGTCTTGACACGGGCAAAGGCCATCCGTGCACCTTCAATGCACGCCGACCGCTTAATGGCTTCGATACGTGGCACCGCATCAGCAAGCCGCTGCACCAAGCCGAAGTAGCTATTCGGAATAGGCTCAGTCGGCCATAGCCGGATCATGACGTTCTTCATGGCAGCACCGGATATCCTGTGAAGCTCGGCCCATTGGGACATCTGTTCATTCAACAGCAGAGGGCACTTTGGTGCACCAAACTGTGACCAGAAAAGCTTCTTCGTTGCATATCCCTCTTGCGCTTGGTAAAACTACGCCGCATCGAAAGAACTCTTCGGCAAGTCCAAAAACACGTCTGGAGAACTCCACACTTGATCGCCAAACTTAGTCTGTAATAAAAAGGGCTTACCAGCCGCGATCTCCCCAGCTTGCCGTATCTCCTCACGGGCTGCTCTAGATGCGGACCGAGCTTCTTTTGCCTCCCACAAGGCCTTGTCAAGATCAACCGTTTTGGCTTTATTCTCCTTCTCAAGGAATTCACAGCGGCTAGCAGCATTTTTTAGCTCGAGCGCCATCGTGGATATTTTCTCCTCGCCTTGGTGCCGGGCAGCTTGTTCGGCCTTTAACTCGGCCGATGCCTTTTCGGTAGCCGCATTACTAAACCGGGCCTGCTCCTTGGCCCGAGCTAGCTCCGCCCGAAGAATTTCAACTGCAGCGGCACCATCTGCAGCCATACATATCCCAGTCTACAATTTTCAGCGTCACGCTTATATTACAAACACGTATGTGTAATGACTGCTCCGAATACATACCTTGCGACTCGTCAAGACGCCTATTGATTAACGCAATGTCATCCCCTGCCACATCAAGCTTCTGCTGTAGCTCGGAAATCTTTGTAGTCCGGGCAGTCGTCAGGGGAGAAACAACCTGTGTTACAAATTAACCAGATTATCCCCTGAGCATTTATTCTTGATCCTCTGATCGCCTCCCATGGGAAGCCAACCCGAGTCTCAGGGGCTACTACCTATACACATGTGCATTTGCAAATAAAATACAGTTGAAAGTATTACATCACAAACCCCAAAGCCTCTTAGCAGGTTCATGAAGGCTTCATTTAATCCGCTCTTCGCGGACGGAATCCTCTCAACCACCGTACCCATCAGGGTACGCCGTTCCTCCGAGACAGATGCTGGTCGTAGCATATCCTTCAACATATCCGGCGTTGCCGGGTCTCCGGAAGCCACTGTAGGAGCACGACCTTCCTTTGAAGGAATCCGTTCACTTGTCTCCAGAATCATCGTCAGCCGAATACCGGATAGTCCGGGGCCTTCATTGTTGGCCCCCGAACCCCGGGCAATCGGGGGACCACCTTCGGGTAATGCCTTCTTCATCCCTCGCGCCGCTTGTTGATCAAGAAAAACCCTCCGGACGGCACTTCGGAGTCGTCCGCCTTATTGGGCGAGGAGGCCGGGGGAGGCGTCTCGCTTTCCATCATCTCTGGGAGAAGATCTCCCGAGGAAGAGGATTGCTGAGGAGAACCGTGCACCGAACTGTGATACATATATGTACTGCATGTCACTTCGGTAACAGGAAAGGAACGGGACGTGATTAAAGCACCCTGGATTCACTTACGATTTGGTCAAAGGCTTGCCCTCATGGCGGAGCTGTGTAACGGCGTCACCTTCTAATCCCGAGCCGCCCGACGATGGCATCTTGCCCCTCTTGGGAGTCAGTTCCTCCCAACCTTCGGAGGCGGCCCTTTTCTTCCTATATGGAGAAGGGATGCTTGCTTCTCCTTCGCCTTTGTCTTTGGGCGAAGAAACGTTGATTTCTCCGGACCCGGTGTCTAATTTACCTCCAGAACGAAGGCCACCCCTGGTCTTCCCGCTCTCCACCTTGCCCTCCTCCACCAGCGCCTGGTATGGTGCCGGTGCCAGCATCCTTGTTAGCACGGGGTCCGCTGAGTCTTCGGGAAGGGGGCCCGGACACCTAATCCGTTTTGCTTTCTTTATCCAGCCCTGGAAAGAGATGGTTTGCTCAGTGTCTTACCACAGGATACCTGATTAGGAGGTGTTCGGCGGACGGGTACGTACCGTGGTATCCGGATGGTTACAGTCAAGGCCGATGTCTTCGGTAGTATTCGGCCACTATTTTTGTTTCCCAAAAAATAATTCCCACATCCCTTTGTGCGTAGTGCCGAAGAAGTGTTGAAGTGTCCGCAGCCCTTCGGGATTAAACTCCCACATGTGGAGAGGTCGCCTCTGGCACGGCAAGGTCCGACGGACCAGCATTACTTGAATAATCTTGATAAGATCAATGTCCCTCTCGAGGAGGCTCCAGATGCGGCTCTGCAGAGTCTATACCTCATCAATTGATCCCCAGTCCAACCCCTTATTAATCCATGATGCGAGCTGAATCGGAGGGCTGGATCGAAACGTAGGCGCAGCCGCCCACTTGGAGCCACGGGGCTCGGTGATATAGAACCACTCCCGCTGCCATAAGCCAGAGGACTCGATGAAGGATCCTTTTAGCCAAAGAGCACTATTAATCTTGCTCATGGTGGCGCCACCACACTCCTCCTGCTTCCCCTCTATCGTCTGCGACTTCACATTGAAGGTCTTGAGGCACAAGACGAAGTGTGGAGGGATTCGGAGGAAGGCCTCGCACGTGACGATAAACGCCGAGATTAGAAGAACAGTTTTCGGGGTCAGATCATGAAAATCCAGCCCGTAGTAGAACATGAGCCCTCCAACAAAGGGATTAAGGGCAAAGCCTAACCCTCAGAGGAAGTGGGAGATGAACACGACCCTCTCGCCGGATCTGGGAGTAGGGATAACATGCCCTTCGGCAGGGAGCCGATGGAGAATTTCTGCGGTCAGATATCTTGCCGCCCTAAGCTTCGCAATATCCTCCTCTGTAACAGAAGAAACCACCCACAGACCGGGAAGGCTGGATTCGGACATGACTAAGGCTTGTGGTGGTCGAAACTTGGGTGTTAGAACTCGAGATAACAAGGGCTGAGGAAGGAGCAAGCGTGGAATAAAGAACTGTGAGTATCTAACGCCAACTCCGGGGCCTTAAAACTTGCCTGTTCCCAAGGAGTTGTACCCCAGAGACGGTTGGGTTACCCATGTCCATGTTGAGAAGAATCCCTTAATAAGGGGACACGATCTCGGCTTGGATAAGACGTAAGGCCGTGCCTCGAAACCCGGGGCGGCAGGCCAACAAACGGTTTAAAATAATGATCGGGCGGGCGTGATGTCATGTTGCAAAAAGTTGGCAGTGGATTGGACTCATTGAATATTATATTCTCCGCGGTTATGTGTGGTGTGTGTGTTACAGGTCCGGACACGATCAATACGTCCAAAGACTATCTTGGAGTTCAGAAGGAGGAACCCGCCTTGCAATGCCGAAGACGAATCTGCACGCCGGATACCTAGTCATTGAAGCCAGGTTCAGGGGCTACTGAGGGAGTCCTGGACTAAGGGGTCCTCGGGGGTCCGGCCTGTTAGCCATGGGCCAGACTGATGGGCTGCGAAGATACGAAGACCGAATACTACACCCGTGTCCGGATAGGACTCACCTTGGCGTGGAAGGAAAGTTTGGCGATCAAACATGTAGATTTCTTTCTTTGTAACCGACCTTGTGTAACCCTAGATCCTCCCGGTGTCTATATAAACCGGAGGGCTTAGTCCGGAGGGGGGATACTCATTACCATAGTCATACAAGCTAGACTTTTAGGGTTTAGCCATTACGATCTCGTGGTAGATCAACTCTTGTAATACTCATATTCATCAAGATCAATCAAGCATGAAGTAGGGTATTACCTCCATAGAGAGGGCCCGAACCTGGGTAAACATCGTGCCCCTGTCTCCTGTTACCATCGACCTTAGATGCACAGTTCGGGACCCCCTACCCGAGATCCGCTGGTTTTGACACCGACACCCGTCCCTCCAACGCCAGCCGCCCAAGGCGACGACCCCGAGAAGTTCAAGGAGCTGGCGATGCAGATGATGGTGCTGCCGGCATCGCCCAGGAACGCTGCGTCCGGTGCCTAGTCGTACCCGTCATCCTCCCGCCCGCTACCCTCGTCGTCGCTGTCGCTATCGCTGTCCTCCTTGTCACTCCCGCTTGAGGAAGAGTCTTCATCGTCGGAGGAGGTCTCCACGCAGCACTTTAGGCGAGTCCCAAAGTCTCCAAAGACCTTGACGGAGAGCAGGCCATTCTCCATTAATTTGAAATAGAGAACGAGCCCTACCGTCAGGCTGTGGATACGAGCAAAGGTCTTCCATCCACGACGAAGATACATGACGTGAGGGACAGGGAAATCGACATCGACCTGCGTGCCGCCGTTCCCGCAGCCCCTCATATGCAATATCAGAGTCTGTGGCGGATCGAGCTCCATCTCCCGAGCAAATGGAGTAGGGAGACGAAGACGACGGTGCGCTGGCCGGTGCAGCCTGATGAAGAACTCGCGAGGCTGGTCCCCGACGTGGCCCTCCATTGGGGGAGGGACCGCCGGCAGAGGCGAGGCCGGTGCGCCGCCCCGCCCTCCTCTTCCCCGAGCACCACGGCGACCTCGGCCACGCCCCCTTCCCCTCGTAGCCGGCTCTGCCGCTACGAGGTCTTGGGAAGGAGGGGCGCGCTGTTGAGCAGAGACCCTCGTCGCCACCGTCGAAGCACTGGTGTGCCCTCTCGCCATAGCAGAAGAAAGAAAGAAGCCAAGGTGGGAGGAGGCAGATGGTGAAGGATTGAGGGGTGCCATCCCCCTCCCCTTCTTATAAAGGGGCGGGGTTGGGGCTCGGCCGCCCCACTCGACCAATCCGGCCATAGGGAGCGCAGGGAATCAAGGCCGACCCGCTGCTCCAATCAGCAGCGGTCCGGTTTTCCGCCTCATCATTCAAGGCCTGCGCCCACTGCCCACCATCCGCAAGGCACGGGGGACACATGGCGAGCAAGCAGGAATCGAGGGGATGGGAAGGCGGCCGTTTCCCACCCCGTGATCGTAGGGCACGGGCGCCTTGAAGGCCACGACCCGAGTCCACCCAGTAAATGAGCCGCACCCCTGCGTTTTCCTCTTTTTATGGGGAAGGTGCGAACCGCCTCTTCACCATGATGTGACGCATGAGGGCAGCGGTCGCCCCACGCATGCCCCCCATGTCACGCACGACCCTCCATGACGCGCGTTCAACGCGGGTCGTGGGGAAACGCAAGCGAGCGAAGGAGTTACTATGGTAAAATCTGCCCCGCCTGCCCGCGCACCGTTCTGGGCCTAGCCCAACAACGTGTTGCACTTATGTGTGGCCCAGGCCCGGGGGCTCCTATCGGTGTACAAAAGTAGGGGCTCTCCTTTTTTACCCCTTTACTTGTGCACGGGCAGTCAGAGCCGCACCCACGGCCACACTAAGTAGGGCAGAGGAGCGAAGCCAGAGGCACAAGATGGCCAAGGCAACACCAAGACAGAGACACAAAGAGCAGAAGGGCGAGGTGGGCTCCCCCGGCAAGGCCCTTGCCGGGGCGGCCTCTGCAGCCCCGGCAAGAGCCTTGCCGGGGCAGCTTGCCCAATGCTAGCAGAGCGCGCCACCCTTGAGCCAAGGGTTCCAACGCCATCAACCACATTGGAACCAAGGCTCGGGAGCACCTCTATGGTGGCATGCAGATCTTTGTGAAGGTCTGAAGCATACAAGATCATATGAGGACCAGAAGACGACGATCCTCGGTAGGATCCTAGCCGAGGGAAATCCACGGGACCTCTTGCCGGGGACGACCGCGATGCCACGGCAAGACCCTTGCCGGCGCCCCGACGAGGCCCTTGCCGAAGACGCCTGCGAGGCCACAACCAGGCCCGCGTCTACCAAGACTACACCGCCGCTCCCATGCAGCTGCTAGCTCAACCAGCTGGGCATGCACCTACGTGGCAGCATGCGGCCTCTACACCGACTCAGCTAGCACCTACGTGGTGGCATGAAGATCTTCATGAAGACTCCACCACCACGCCATCCCAGCAGCCAGCCAACGTGGCGCTGCAACGCCTCATCAGCTCGAACGCGCGTCGGAGCCAGGCGAGGCGGCGACAGCTGGGACGAGCTTTCCTGCCGACCCTGATAAAGCAAGAGGGGCACGTCGGCAGTGCATTAAATACGTTTGTCCGACGGTGCCAGAGGATAGACTCATCCACTGTACACCTTTCCACCTCCTGTGTGCCACTATGGCGACCCCTTTTTGTCTATAAAAGGAGGCCCGAGGCGACCAAGAGAAGGATTCAGATCTTTTGGACTAGACACGGACCATAGCTAGTTCAAGAACTCAAGAGCTCTCAAATACATACACCAAAGAAGGACTAGGGTATTACGCATCTTCGCGGCCCGAACCTGGGTAAACGATCCTTGTGCTGACCGCCAGACCCGCTCTTTGCACAACCCCACGCCCGGCAACCGTAGAAGGGATCCCAGTGATCCCATAGGTGTCGTTTCCACTGACAGGAAGGCATTGTGGATCAGTAATTAGATGATGGTTTGCTAGAGTGATAGAAGCTTAAACCCTAGTTTATGCGCTATTCCGTAAGGGGCTGATTTGGATCCATATGTTTCATGCTATGGTTAGCTTTATCTTAATTCTTCTTTCGTAGTTTTGGATGCTTGCGAGAGTGGGTAATATTAAGTGGGAGGCTTGTTCAAGTAAGAACAACACCCAAGCACCAGTCCACCCACATATCAAATTATCAAAGTAGCGAAGGTGAATCAAACAAACATGATGAAAGCGACTAGATGAAATTCCAGTGTGTCCTCAAGAATGCTTTGCTTATTATAAGAGACCGTGTCGGCATGTCCTTTGATACAAAAAGGATTAGGATACCTTGTTGCACTTTTGTTACCATTACTTTTGTTGCTCGTTACAAATTACCTTATTATTGAACTATCTGTTACCGATAATTTCAGTGCTTGCAGACAATACCTTGCTGAAAATCGCTTGTCATTTCCTTTTGCTCCTAGTTGAGTTCAACACTCTTACTTATCAAAAGGACTACGATTGATCTCCTATACTTGTGGGTCATGAAGACTCTTTTCTGGCACCCGTGCCGGGGAGTGAAGCGCCTTTGGTGAGTGGAATTTTGTTAGGAAACATTTATATTATGTGTTGAAATTTACTGGCACTTGTCACTATGGAAAACAATCCTTTGAGGGGTTTGTTTAGGGTATCTTCACCTCAACCTACTGCACTTACTGAAAATACTTATTATGAGATTCCTTTGGGTATGATAGAGAAACTGATAGCTAATCCTTATGCAGGAGATGGAATAATACATCCTGATATGCACCTAATGTATGTGGATGAAGTTTGTGGATTATTTAAGCTTGTAGGTTTATCCGAAGATGGAGTTAAGAAGAAGGTTTCCCCTTTATGTTTGGGGGGAAAGGCGTTGACATGGCATAGTCTATGTTATGATATTAGAACTTGGGATTGGAACCGATTGAAATTGGAATTTCATCAAAAGTTTTATCCTATGCATCTGGTTCATCATGATCGGAATTATATATATATAGTTTTTGGCCACACGAAGGAGAAAGCATCACTCGAGCTTTGGAGAGGCTTAAGTACATGATGTACACATGCCCCAATCATGAACTCTTAAGAGAAATTATCTTACATAATTTTTATGCTCGGCTTTCTCATAATGATCAAACCATGCTCGATTCTTCTTCTATTGGTTGCTTTATGAAGAAAACTATTGAATTCAGATGGGATCTTCTGGAAATAATTAAAAGCAACTCTGAAGATTGGGAACACGACAAAGGTAAAGAGTCAGGTATAATACTTGAGTTTCATTGTGTTAAAAAATTTATGGATACTGTCGTGGAATTGTCACGGCAGATGTCCTAGCGGAAGGACTTAGTCGTGGATCCATCGCAACTAGGTTAGCTTAAACGGGTTAAACGAGACAAAGGACACAGAGAGTATATACTTGTTCGGCCCCTTGCGGTGAAGGTAAAGGCCTACTCCAGTTTGGGATTGTATTGCTAGGGTCTCGATTACCAGGGAGAGAATATGCTTGACCTAGTCCCCGGTCTCTCATTTCTTGCCCTAAACCGCCGCCGGGTCGTCCCTTTATATACACAGGTTGACGCCCGGCGGCTTACGGAGTCCCGGCCGGCTCATACACAACATGTCCGGCTCGGTGACTAACTCCACATGCCTTACAATACAAGTCATACATATATGGCGGTTTACACCTGTGGGCCTCAAGCCGCCTCGTGGGCTTCGGGCCTTTAGTAAGCCTACTCCGTGAACCGCCATCTTCAACATCTTCATGGGCCTTGTCATTACAAACCACCAGTGGTATGACCCGACCCCTCCTGGGCGGGTCATACCCAATAGTTATATCCCCAACATTAGGCCCCAGGTTGATGTGAACTTGTTCATATCAATCTTCCAATACTTAGAAAAATTCTTCCTCATTTGCTCTTGCAAGATCTTGTAACCCGCCATGATGTCATTTCCTAGAACTGCGGCAACCTACCGTGACGTCACCTGTCATTAATATCATACAAGGCCCAAATCTTAATATACCTTCTGTTTTAATGAACCTCCGAAAATCGAGGCGCATGTGCTGTCACATATCCATTTTTTAGCCTCCTCGATTCCCGCGCATGCCGCTTATCTTTCCAGCCTTATAAATAGGGCCAGGGGTCCCTTTTCACTTCCCCCTTGCCTTCTCATCTCCATCTTCTACCTCACAACGCCTCTGCGCCCGAGCTCCGTCGCCGCCGTCGAACTTCACCACTGCCTCGTCTACGGCCGCTGCATCAACCTGAACTGACCAGAGTCTGTCCGCGCACCTCCGTTGTTCAGCAGCTCCGGTGAGTTTTTCCCTTTGCTCTTACCGTAGATCCCGTTAGGGTTTCCACAAGATCTTCGTAGTTCATCTCCGCCTTTCTTTGTTCTTCTCTAGATCGCCTGGTTGAATCCAAAGATGTTACTGAAACATGTGGTAGCAATGCAGCGCCCTTTTTATCAACTACAGTCGGCGCTTTCCCTGTATATAATCCATCCGAGTACATGTGTTCTTCTACTGCCTTTGCTTTAGGTCTAAAATTTATTTTATTTTTCAAACCGTGGTAGATCCAAAATTGTAGCGTCAATTCACGGAATCTGTTTGTCCACCACTTAGCAATTCCTCACTTATAAATCTGGATCATAACTACTTGGGCGGCTTAACTGATAAATAACCCGCTGGACACCAAATCATAAGACACCAAATCTTGTTAAAACTGCCATCATATACCTTATAACTTGCCTGATCCGGCAATATACCTCCGGTTTAACCTGCAACATATATCTTGATTGTTAGACTCTGTCCGGCTTAACCAAAAAAATCCTTAACTCGGTAGGTACCATTAGTCCCCTTTTAAGCCGCCAATACTTCAATGTTCATCCCCCGACTTAGTCTATATACTGTTCATAGCATTTTATCCTTGAATCAATGATCCAGTTTAATAGCATGACTTTAAGCCGGTAATATTTCCTTCATTTAGGACGTTGTTCTTCAAGATGGTCAAAACTATCACTGCTTGCAATTGGGTTGTTTCCCGGGTTACGGAGGAAGATCTGAACACATATGTTCAGACTGGTGTTTTAGCCAAGAAAGAGGCCATCCACTGGAGGGTTCCGGGTGATGAAACTCACCTTGAGCCCAAAGATGGCGCTTGCCAGGGAGGCCGACAGTGTTGGCGCCGTGGAGGACGAGGCCGATGCGGCCGCGGAGGAGACGGAGCTCGCCCAGTGGGTGGAGTCTGCCGGGGAGGCCAGCGGTGCCAACGCCGAGGCCCCCCTTGTTGAAGATGCAGGCGACGAGTCGTCCGAAGAGGAGGTCGAGGTGAACGACCCCCCGGTCGCGGGGAGGTAGCGTGTCCTGCGGCGGGCCAGCTCTGGTGAGCCGGTCCAGCCCGGCAGGATCACGCAGTGGCAGCCGCCCCAGGAGCAGCTCGTGCGCGAGACGAGGGCGATGAAGGCCGCGACAGCGAAGAAGGCGGCGAAGGCCGCGGTGGCGAAGAGGACGGCTATTGCTTCCTCCTTGTCCAAGCGATACCGGACCCCATCTCCTTCCCCTTCGAATAGCACCTTGTAGGCCGAGTTTGACCTCGGATCTTTTAGCCCGGCGAGGAAGAGGAAGCTAGTGGAGGAGGAGGTGGAGGAAGAGTAAGTATTCCACCCCCACATCATCTCCTGACTTTACTCCTGTGTTATCCTTCTTTGATTTGATGTTATCTTCACAGGGACGTGGAGACGCTGGCCCAGAGGGTGGCGAAGAGGGCCAAGGCCTCGACGGGCGACAAGCCCCCGGCGGGTACTTCGCATACACCGTTGCTGGTGGATAGCAGCCCCCGGCATAGCCCCTGCTTTAGCCCCCAGCGTAAGCTCATCACTCACTCCCCCATTGATGAACATTGTGGTGTGAATCCTTGATGCTGACCTTGCCGGGTTTGTAGGAGAAGAACGGCAGCAGGAGGAGCCATCGAGGGCCACCCCCAACACGCCTCCCCTCTTGACTACGCCGCCCCGAGGGGCGTCCCCGGCAAGGGCATCCACCACCGAGACCACGCATATGGAGGAGGAGGAGGCGAACTTGGGTGCCGGGGGTTCTACCCCGGCAACGAATGCTGGCGGGGAGGGCGCCACTTCTTCCCAGCCTGGTGTGGGTAAGTTATTTGCTTTCTGTCCCTATTCTTTCTTTTTCTTTTTGAACCTCGACCTTGGCTCTGCCTCATTCTCCTTCTTGGTATCCAGACCCTTCCTCGGCAGACCGGGGGGACATTGACACCGTCATCAAGGAGGTCGCCAGGGACGCCGAGGCCGAGGCCGACAAGATCGCCGTCGAGGAGGCCACCAAGACTGCCACCGAAGAGGCCGCCAAGGGGCCTGCCGGGGAGGCCGGCAAGGCCGCTACCGAGGAGGCCGACAAGGCTGCTGCCGAGGAGGCTGGCAAGGGGCCTGTCAGGGAGGGGGCGGTTGACGACCAACCTTCCTCGTCTGCTACCTCTGGCTCGGGCAAGTATTTGAAGGTGAGCGACGACCTGTTCGTCCACCTCCCAGGAACGGCGAGCACCAGGGCGCCAACCGAGGGGGAGGTGTTCGATGACGAGGCGCTTGCCGCCGCCGGGCTTGAGGTTGTCGACGAACCGAGCACCAGTGGCGGCGGTTCACAAGAGGAGCAGCTCCTTTGGGCCATGAGCGTCAACTTCCAGAAGCTCCAGGCGCTTCACCGTGCCCGCCTGGACAAGGTAAAATCCAGGATGGCGGCGGTGGACAAGGTAGAGGCGAATCTCGAGGGGCGTGTCGCCGAGACGCAGGCCTGGTTCTGCCAGGCCCACGAAGAACTGAAGGTTGCCCAGGATCTGCTGGCTGAGCGCAAATAGGAGCTCCTCTTGCAGCAGGCCGATGTCGAGAAAGCCCAGGAGGCGGCGAAGGAACATGCCGCCAAGGACGAGGCCGCTCGGCACCAGCACCAGGACGAGCTGAACACCCAGGAGGAGGACCTTGCCGCTCATGAGGAGGCGCTTGCCGCCACACTCCGCGGCAAGGATGAGGAGGTTGAGAAGCTCGTCGCGCGGCGGACTCAGGAGCTGGAGCAGAGGCACAAGGAGGCACTCAATGCTCAAGCCCTGGTCTATGCCGGCAAGGTGAAGGAGCTGGAGGTGGAGCGGGATGGGTTGAAGAAACAGGTCCTGGAGCTGGCGAAGGAGAAGGACACGATCATCAACGCTTTGGTGGAGGCGCAGGCCGCAGTCCTTGGCAAGGCCGAGCTGCTCTCCAAGGCCAACGACTCCATCAAAGACCTGAAGCTGAAGCTGGAGGGTCTTGAGGGGATGCTTTCGGAGGTCAGGGCCCGGGAAGAGACCCTGACCAAGGACCTAGTGGAGGAGAGGCAGCTACGAAGGAATGAGGCTGCTGAACACAAGGAGTACACGGAGGGCATAAACCGTTGGGTCAGCCGCCTCGCCGATGTCGCCGGCAGGACCACCACGAAGCTGGCTGCCATGGGGATGCCGAATGTGAGGTACGCCCCGGAGCCGAACGTGAGACCCAATGCCAAATTGACCCTGTTCTTCGAGGGTGTTCTTGGAGCCCTGGAGCAGCTCCGCTCCAACCGGGCAACTTATCTGGCCAACGAGTCTCGGAGGCTCTGCCGGGGTGCCCTGACCGAGGTGCTCACCAAGGTGGCGTTCTGGAACCCCACCATCAACTTTGCCAACGCGTTGGAGAGCCTTCCGGAGGAGGCGGACCTCGCGGTGCTCAAGGACCGTATCAAGCCCATCATCGACTGCGTCGACGGAGTTGAGAGGGTGGAGGGCCAGCGCCGGGACTAGGCACCCCGTTTCTCGTCGCTGCTGCGAGTTCAAGACCAAGACAATTTTATCTTAAGTTAGAACCGCGGCGATTATTTGATGTAATATAACTCTGCAATACTTTAAGATCGAGCACACTATCTTCCTATTAGATCTTTCTTTGTATGTTCGCACCCTACGCTTGGTTGGATAAGGTTGCCGGCGCGTAAACCCATGTCGGCGTGCTTTGAGGACGGATCCTTAGCAGCCTGCTAGGGAGGCGCTTGCTGCCGGGTAGGCCACCTTGCCCCTCCCAGCGCGGTCGCTTGAACTGTCGAGCGGACTCGAAACAGGACAAGAGCGCAACTAGTAGCGGGTAGGCCACCTTGCCGTTCTCAGCGCGGCCGCGTGAACTGTCGAGTAGACTCGAGACAGGGACAAGGGCGTTGCCAATAGCGGAAGGTTCCCATTGCATGCAGGTTTCCCATACAAGGAAAGAGATCTTTCGAGGAAGACAGACTTATATAAATGAAATTAGCCAAAATTTTGCATGACTTAGCTTTTCGGGGCCACGCGGATGGCTGTCGAAGCTGCGGACGACACCAGAGGGTGGCTGATCGACGTCGCCCTCTTCCTTCGAGCCATCCCCACGAAAGAGTCGACGCGTCGGCTCCAAAACCAGATTTCCACGGCTTGCGCCCCCTACCTGGCGCGACAAAGATGTCGGGAGAAACGACACCTACGGGATCACGAGGAATCTCTTTTGCTACGGTTGGCGGGCACGGGGCTGTGGAAAGAGCGGGATTGAGAGATCAACGCAGGGGGATTATCCAGGTTCGGGCGCAAGTCATGCATAATACCCTACCCCTGCTGGTTTATGTTTATTTGGTGTTCTTGGACTAGCTACAAGGCATGCAGGGTCCAAAAGATCCGAATCCCTCCTTAGTACGCCGCGGGCCTCCTTTTATAGTCAAAAGGGGCTGCCACAATGGCACACGGGAGGTGGAAAGTTGTATAGTAGTCGAGTCTATCTCCTGGCACCGTAGGACAAACTCATTTAATGCGCTGCCGATGTGTCCTTCATGCTGTCGCCACCTCGCCTGGCTTCGACGCGCGTCCGAGCTGACAAGGCGTGTAGTGCCACGCTGGCTGGATGGCTGCTGAGTTGGTGCGATGGCATAGTCTTCACGAAGATCTGCATGCCACCACGCAGGTGCTTGCTGAGTTGGCCTAGAGGCCGCACGTCGCCACGCAGGTGCTCGCCTAGTTGGTGGGCTGGCAGCTGCATGGGAACGGCGGTGGAGTCTTGACAGGTGTGGGCCTGGCGGTGGCCCCGCGGATGTCTTTGGCAAGGGCCTTGCCAGGGCCCTGGCAAGGGTCTTGCTGCGGCACCGTGGGCGTCGCCAGCAAGGGTCTTGCCGGGGGGACTCGTGGGTATCCTCGGCAGGGATCTTGCCGAGGACCTTCGTCTTCTGATTCTCATCTAGTCTTGCATGTTCTTGGTCTTCACAAAGATCTGCATGCCACCACGGAGGCGCCCCTCGAGCCTTGGTTCCAATGTGGTTGAGGGTGTTGGAACTCGTAGGCTCAAGGGTGGCAGCCCTGCTGGCGTTGGGCAAGTTGCCCCGACAAGGTTCTTGCCGGGGCCGTGGAGGCTGCCCCGGCAAGGGTCTTGCCGGGGGAGTTCACCTCACCCTTCTGCTCTTCGTGTTTCTGGCTTGGCGTTGCTCTGGTTATCTTGTGGCCTTGCTTCCTTCCTCTGCCCCGCTAAGTGTGGCCGCAGGGGCGGCTCCAACTGCCCGCGCACAAGTTAAGGGGTATAAAATATGACCCCTCCTTTTGTACGCCGACAAAGTCTATAGGATATGATGAGATTGAATATGTTGTAGACTTTCCAATTGTCATAAAGAGGTGAACATCATCACCAGTAGCCCCCAAGTGCCGGCTTAAATCATGAAGTTAACCCGGGACTTTTAAAGAGCAAGATTAAACTTTGCCTCCGTAGCCCCCAAGGGCCGGTTTAACTAGCATAGTTAAATCGGGACTTACCAACATAGATAAATCAACACTTTCAACATATAACCCTGGTAAACCGGATCGTGTTATTATACCTCAAATCATCATTTGTCTGTCTTTGAAAAGAGCAATAGGCATTAGCCCCCAAGTGCCAAGGATAATACTTGTATTGTGCTTGGGACTTCAAAAATTCGCAAAAGCAATAGACATTAGCCCCGAAGTGCCAAGGAAAATACTTGTATTGTGCTTGGGACTTCAAAAATAACCATGCTCATAATAACCTCCATGTTTGTCTATATCACAGGCTGAACTGAATGAGAAGGATTCATAGCTCCATGATCTGAAGGCCAATATAAAATGCAGCAATCTGAAACAGCTAAGGCCAAATCAGAATTGAAGACTGCTTTGGAGAACATTGAATAGCTGAAGCAAAATTTCAACACTGAAGAAATGACTGGGAAACCGAAAAAGCAACTCTATTGAAGAGATCAGAAGATGCTGAAACTGCACTTAAGCCGGTGACTGACGAATTGTCTGGCTTGAAGCAACAGATCAATAACATGTCGTCAGCCATCTTTGGTAAGCTGGAAATTAACTTGACCCCTTTACCTCTCAATCGACATATTATATCTCATCCGTCGGCTTATCATTAAATTTACTGATACAGGTTCTCGGAGCGCTAGTTGGGCTCAGATATGCGCATCCTGCTTAAAGCTGTCTATACTCTTGTAGAACAGTTGTATACTGGCGCTCAACGATCCATTTCTGCTGTTCTGCATAGGAAACGACCTCCCGCCCTCATCAAGGAAACCTTGTAAAGCTTGTTAGTGCTTCCCCAATGGATTGGAGATTTCAAGCTAGCCTCTGCCAGAGCCGGTGCTTTGACTGCTATAAGCCGGGCAAAGGCATGGTAAGCCGATCTTGACCCGTAAGACTTGGCCAATGGTTGTCCAAGTGTGAAAGAGGATGGGTCCCCCTTTAGCGCTGATGACTTTGCAGACATAGCAAGAGCCATGCGTCCATTAGCGACCCGGCTGGCCAAAGAAACAACCTTTCACAATACCAAGCGGCTTATGACGCTGATAACAAGAAAATTAATGCACCGGTTCATCAGGAGACGGATGTCATCCCGCCGACTCGTAAGCACACCTTCGCTCCTGACATTGATCCATCAAACCTTATTGATGATGAAGCTGTGTTTAGAGCGTTGAACAGTATCAACTGGGCTACACCTGACTTCCAGCTGACAGATAAGCAAGGAGTTGAAGACGAAGAAGAGGCGCATGATGATCCGGAGGCTTAAACCCGCTAACAGTCATGGGCCGGTTTAGTAAACATAATACTTTGCTGTGCTGATGTCTCTAAAACACTTATCCTCGTTGGGCCATCAGATGTCTTGTAATAGGCTAGCTAAACTCTTGATCTGCCATGCCATCGTGCACGTTTTGTTGGCATAACACTGCTGATCCGGCAATTGAAGATCTGCCACTGATGCTTATGATAGAATCAACTTATGCAGATTAAACTTATTATTTTTCCTGTGAACAAAACAGATCATGAGTGCCCTGGTGGTTTACCCCAGGGCGGGTCACAATACCCCATATAAAAACCTCTAGGGACAAATGGTCCATAACCAGGGCCGGTTTATTGGAAACCTCATATAATTATAACACGATAAATATCATACCTGTGATACTTGTGCGTATTGCCGGTTTATCATATATCTGGCTTTGCAAACTGAGCAGGGGTTATCAAAGCTATGTTCTTTGAATCAAGGAGCCCCCAAGGGATATATAATGAACCGGCAAGGCCGGGTACCTATGTTTGAGCTGTGCTTTGCCACAGACTCTCTTTGGTCCCTGTAACCCGGGCATTAAACCTCCAAGTAGGTCAGAGCTATGCTCATAGGAAGTCAGAATTTTGGCTTGATAGCCGGATTACTAAAGTAATCAGAGCTATGCTCATATAATATTGGCTTGGTAGCCAGATTACTAAAGTAATCAGAGCTGTGCTCATATGAAGTTATAATATTGGCTTGATAGCCGGATCACCGAGGTAATCAGAGCTATGCTCTTATAATATGGGCTTGATAGCCGGATTACCGACGTAATCAGAGCTGTGCTCTTATAATATGGGCTTCATAGCCGGATTACCGAGGTAATCAGAACTGTGCTCTTATAATATGGGCTTGATAGCTGGCTCACCGAGGTAATCAGAGCTGTGCTCTTATAATATGGGCTTGATAGCCGGATTACCGAGGTAATCAGAGTTGTGCTCTTATAATATGGGCTTGATAGCCAGATTACCGAGGTAATCAGAGCTGTGCTCTTATAATATGGGCTTGATAGCCGGATTACCGAGGTAATCAGAGCTGTGCTCTTAAGAAGTTATATAAAAGACTCATATTCTTAGAAAGGAAACGACAGAGGCCCTGAATTATCAGGGATGCCGGCTTTATTATATTTGTCATAATATATACATTGTAAAAATATGTACATCACAAGAGTCGTTGGCTCAGGTGTAGTAAGGCCGAAGATGAGCAATATTCCACGGCCGTCGGGTCTCCTCCTCTGACGTGCGTGAGGCCTTGTGGTCTCGAACATCGATAAGATAGTAAGACCCGTTGTTCAGATTTTTGCTGACCACGAAGGGCCCTTCCCAAGGTGTGGATAGCTTGTGCATATCAGTTTGATCCTGGATGAGCGGGAGCACCAGATCGCCTTCTTGAAAGGTCCTGGTTTTAAGCCGACGGCTATGATAACGACGTAGATCCTGCTGGTAAATCACCGAACGAGCCGCCGCACGATCACGCTCCTCATCCAATAGGTCAAGTGCATCCTGATGTGCTTTTTCATTGTCAGCTTCAACATAAGCCGCCACACGGGGCGAATCGTGATGGATGTCACTAGGGAGCCGCCTCTGCTCCGTAAACCATGAAGAAAGGCGTGTAACCCGTCGATCTGTTGGGGGTAGTATTGATACTCCATAACACTGACGGTAACTCTTCCACCCAACAGCCAGACGCCCTCTGCAAAGGGACCATAAGTCGGGGCTTGATGCCTCTCAAAATTTCTTGATTGGCTCTCTCAGTTTGACCATTGGACTGGGGGTGAGCCATTGATGATACATCAAGTCGAATATGCTCTCGTTGACAAAACTCTTTCATAGCACCCTTGGATAGATTAGTGCCATTATCAGTTATAATGCTGTGGGGAAAACCAAAATGGAAAATCACCTTTTTGATGAATTGAACCGCCATTGCCGCATCACACTAAACGGCTCTGCTTCAACCCACTTTGTAAATTTGTCAACCGCCACCAAAAGGTGGGTCTTTTTATCCTTGGACCTTTTGAAAGGTCCAACCATATCAAACCCCCAAACCGCAAACGACGAAGCAATTGGAATCATCCTCAATTCTTGAGCCGGCACATGAGCTCGTCGTGAGAATTTCTGACAACCATCCCATTTACTGACCAAATCCTCTGCGTCAGCATGAGCCGTCAGCCAGTAAAAACCATGACGGAAAGCCTTGGCTACAAGAGACTTAGAGCCGGCATGATGACCACAATCTCCATCATGAATCTCTCGTAAGATCTCACAACCTTCCTTAGGAGAAACACAACGTTGAAACGCCCCTGTGACACTGCGATGATGCAACTCGCCATTGACAATGGTCATTGAATTAGACTGCCGGGTTATTTGCCTGGCCAAAGTTTCATCCTCAGGTAACTCATCCCTGGTCATATAAGCCAAATATGGGACCGTCCAATCCGGAATAGCATGAAGAGCCACCACCAATTGTGCTTCCGGGTCAGGAATAGCAAGATCTTCCTCTGTAGGCAATTTGACTGAAGGGTTATGCAAGATGTCCAGGAAAGTGTTAGGTGGCACCGGCTTACGCTGGGACCCTAACTGGCTCAGAGCATCAGCTGCCTCATTTTCCTGCGATCAACATGTTCCACTTGATAACCTATGAAGTGACCAGCAATAGCATCAACCTCGCGGCGATAAGCCACCATTAGCGGATCCTTAGAATCCCAAGTGCCTGAAACTTGCTGAGCCACCAAGTCTGAGTCACCAAAACACCTCACCCGGCTTAGATTCATCTCCTTAGCCATCCGAAGACCATGGAGCAAGGCTTCATACTCAGCTGCATTGTTAGTACCAGGGAACATCAACCTTAAAACATAACAAAATTTACCACCTCGTGGGGAAGTTAAAACGACTCCAGCCCCCGAGCCTTCCAACTGTCTAGAGCCATCGAAGTGAATAGTCCAATATGTGCTATCCGGCTTCTCCTCAAGCATCTGCAGCTCTGTCCAATCATTTATGAAATCCACAAGTGCTTGAGACTTGATGGATGTGCGAGGCATATACTTCAGACCATGGGGTCCAAGCTCAATGGCCCACTTGGCTACCCGACCTGTGGCTTCTCTGTTTTGAATAATGTCCCCTAAGGGAGCAGAACTGACCATAGTAATGGGATGACCCAGAAAATATTGCTTAAGTTGTCGACTAGACATGAACACCCCATACACAAGCTTCTGCCAATGCGGATACCTCTACTTGGACTCAATAAGCACCTCACTGATGTAGTAAACCGACCGCTGAACCGGATATTCCTTGCCTGCTTCCTTTTGTTCCACCATGATTGCCACACTGACGGCTCTGCTGTTAGCAGCTACATATAACAACAAAGTCTCCTTATCAAAAGGAGCAGCAAGAACCGGGGGCTCAGCTAACTGTTTCTTCAAGGCCTCAAATGCCTCATCAGCAGCATCACTCCAGACAAAGTGATCTGTCTTCTTCATCATCTGGTATAGAGGGATAGCCTTCTCACCCAATCAGCTTATGAAGCGGCTTAAGGCCGCAATATGACCCACCAGATGCTGAACATCATTGATACACGCCGGCTTAGCCAGGGAAGTGATAGCCTTTATTTTCTCTGGGTTAGCTTCGATACCTCGCTCAGAAACCAGAAAGCCTAAAAGCTTGCCTGCCGGCACACCAAAGACATATTTGGACGGATTAAGCATCATCTTGTAGAACCGGAGATTGTCGAAGGTCTCCTTCAAATTTAGAAACATTATAACCGAGCACTTTTTCAGCCCGCTTAGACCATTGTCGTTTTCGACCATTGAATCTGCTCTTCTAAGCGTTTCAGGCCATTGGATGTAAGTGCAATCCCCTATGGGCTTCAGTTGCTAACAGAGAGAGCTAGACGGGCTGGGCCACTGCTCACAGAACAAAATTGGAGCTCTCCTATTATTTGGGCATATGGGCCTGACGCCCACGAGTAACAAAGCCCGTGAAAACACAACTTTCCAGAGCGAGCAAGGATCCCGGTGGGCGTCATCCAGTTCTTGTCTCGCGGATGGCAGATTCATACGATGCGAGTGACCGCACATCCACCGACATGGTCGCCCCACTAGGCGACGCCAAGGGGACAGGGGGCCGAAGCATCGGCTGCGATTAGAATCCACTTGCCAGTGATTTAGCACGTAGTCAATCGCAGTTGCTGCAGGCATTAATCGCAATTGATGTTTGCCACTCTTTTCCGGTGTCCGATTATTGCAGGTTTGTCAATTGATTCTTATTCAATTTCTTCCTTTATGTGATTCATCTTCCTCCTTTATTAGATGTGCGAGGACGCTCACGATTCTGGATCGGTTTCTTCCTTTAATCGTTGCGTCTCTATATAATCTCCACCCACCCTGCTATTGCTCATTCCCCAACCTTACTTGGCAACATCACATCTTCTGGCCATGCTTCTCGCCAGGTTGCCACCGCAGGTTTATCGCCCCTCCTTTCTCACATCTTCCATACAGTTACTACTGGTACCGACTCCCTTCTGATTGATGCCGCTTTCTTCTTTTGCTCCCAATTCACGACAGACTCTTGTTCTGCTACAGTTGCTCTCACATCTCCCAGTTGATGTATTGGAACTGCCGACAGATTCCGGTGGTTAGTTCGGGCACTTCTAAAGCTCACGATTTGCAATGGTTGCCACCAAGGTTAGTATACATGTACTCACATGTCTTATTGTACATATGTATGTATGCCCACGATTTGTAAAATTTGATGCTACTGACTATCTAATTGTGTATACACTTCCAGAGTCTCAGTCACATATCTTATTATCCATATGTATGTGTGCCTACAATTTGTAAAATTTGATGCTACTGATTGTGTATAAAGTTCCAGAGTCTAAAAAAACTACTACTATTGACTATTGTTATTGAGGATAAGGTCACAACATATGTGATTTACTGATTCACACTAATTACATGTTGTAGGACTTACAATACCTCATCTTCCTTACACCAAGACAAGTTCTTGCATGGCTGAAGCCAGTAGGAATAACGTAGAGCTGTAATTGAAAGTCACTTCAATAATTAACATATCTATGTTGCTGAAACAAGCAGTATAACTTGAATTTCGTCCATCCTACGGGAATTGGTTCTGAAAATATAAGTTTAGCTTAAACTGTTTCATGTAAATTATGGGAGGATGGTGCATATGATGTTGGTGTGGTTCTAAGTTTTAGTGTAATGATTTCTTGGTTCTGATACTTTTGTTTTGATATTACTGGCCAGTGGATGGCTCAATTTCTCGATATCAAGGCTTGTTTGCTGTTACAGTAGAGGACATAATCTTGGGTGTCTATGTGATGGAAATAAGCTACTGATATGAAGTTTTAGTGTTCTATTTCTAACGATATATTAGTTTCTGACTGTGATTAATCTCCGTTCATTTGTTCCATGGCTACCGATGTATTGATCAAAAACTATATGTACAGTACCAGCATTAACAGTCTGTGATGTCATGCCATGTTCATAAACTTAATTGCCTTATTTGTGTCCTCTGTTTCTCTTCTCTCATATTTATGTTAACATGTGAATGTTTATACCATCCCTTTTTGCATTAAAATGTAAACCACTATTATCTACAATCAAGGTTGAGAAATTGATTAAACCGAACAACCATCAGAATTTGCAATGCATATGACATCCTCCCAAAAGTGCAAGATTGATTTGCAGTCGTCTGAAATGACTGTTGATGTTGCGTATTAATTCAGTTTATATAATAGTTTGTTAAGACCTGTTTTCAGTTTTTAATTTAATTTCTCACATGTTTATACGAATGTATTAAGAGGCATATTTGTCATTCTACATAGTCCTAAATTATTTATTGATTTATCTTTCAGTATATTTTTACTTTTGCATATTGCTAACTTATTAAGAGGCCATATTCCTTACCCTTTTTTTACCGTTATTACCGTTTACTATAATAGGGCATTGCGGTCCATCGTGCACTGTCCACTTCATCATGTTTGAGGGTGCCATCAGATCTCCAACCAATTGGTATACTCTAGTCGGATCTCGGGTTCCGGCAAAACCCTTAAGGTTCGAACTCTGGGGTGCGCGCGAAGGTTTCCTCCCTACCGATCCACGCCCTTGCTCTCTAGGATCTCGTGGACGAACTCGACGAACTCGCAACACAGAAAGACACAAGATTTATACTGGTTCGGGCACCCGTTATGGTGTAATACCCTACTCCAGTGTGGTGGTGGTGGATTGCCTCTTGGGCTGATGATGAACAATACAAGGGGAAGAACCGCCTCCTGAGGTTGAGGTGTTCTTGTGCTTGGTGAACTTGTGTTGGGTGAGGATTCGATGCTTTCTACGGTGGTGTCTAGCCCTACTTATATAGGCCCTGGTCCTCTCCCCAAATATTGAGCGGGAAGGGAGCCAACAATCGGGTAATTCAAAAGGGGACAGCTAGTACAGCTTATCCTGACAAAAGTGGTCTTCGCCTGCAAAAGGCTCTGGTGGTGACGCTGCCTTGGGCTCCATGGTGACCTCCGTCTTGCCGTCCTTCGGGTCCTGGTCTCGTTGCACCGATATGGAAACCTTTGCTTGATGCCTCGGTACTCCGCGCCTGCGCCTGCCTCCTTAGCACCAAAGAGGAAACAAGGATGCTGCGCGCGCTGGCGCCCGCCTGGTGTCGATCATCATGGCTCATGTTATGAGAGTCTCGCGAGGTTTGCCTTACCTTGATCTCTCCGCTCCTCGTGAGTCCGCCTGGCGAGGCCGCTCCTGAGGAGGTCTTGTGTCGTCCACCTCGCGAGGTTTGGCCCCTCGCGAGGGTCTCGAATGCCTTGTTGATGAAGATGGGTCGTACGGGCCTGCTAGCTCAGCCACGCTGTGGGCCGCAGGCAGGCAAGTCTGGGGACCCCCGTTCCCAGAACGCCGACAGTAGCCCCCTGGCCCAAGGCGCGCTCGAGCTTGGCTTCGCGGCGAAGCCAAAGGTCAAGCGCGGAGTGCCGCGGGCCCTAAAAGCCTGCGGCCTTGGTCGACGCATGGCGGTTGATTGGACGTGGGTGTCTCCACTTCCCCACACTGCCTCGGCAACTGCCCGACTTGACAAGTCCCTGCGACATGCAAGGAAGACCATCATTACCTGTGATCGTGGGGGGCGCTGGTTGGCCTTCTCCTACTATAAATGAGGAAGGGTGCGGAGCCCCCTTCGCCCATTTCTTCCCATTCCGCTCGCTACTTCCTTCTCTGCTCCATCGCCGGCCCCAATGGCGCCATCGAAGAGGTTCTCCGCCGCAGAGAAAGGAAGGGCTCCTCGCGAAGGGCCCGGCTCCCCGGCGCCCAAGCGGGGACGCAGTCGTCCCTGCAAGCACACCACGACTCCCGCCGCGGATCTCCGCTCCCGGGGTGGCGCCGCTGCGCATGGCGGGGGTCGCTCTGGTCGCGGCAGCCCCATCTATGAGGGGAGGCGTGCCGTGGTGGCGCGGCCTCCCCGGCCGCGCTTCCACTCGGCGGAGGTGCTGCCGGAGTTCGTTGTCTGGTCGGAGGATCCTGCCGGCAGCTGGCTTCAGCTTCCGCGCTTCTTCGTCGACGAGCTGCCGGCCTCCGGCTCAGGCGGGCTCTGGCTGCAGGCGGACGGCTGCTGCAGCAGGGCCTCCTGGGCCGTGGTCGAGGTCTCCGCTGCGGGCAACATAGCCCTGGCCCGTGGTTGGCAGACGTTCGCTCACGCGCGTGGCTTGGGCAGGCGGTGCACCCTCCACTTCAAGTACGATGGTGATGCGACCCTCTTCGTGAGGGTGTTTAGGGAAGATGGTCGCCGCGCCGGGTGCTTCCCTGAGACGAACGACAGCGAGGAGGTGCTCGGTCTCGGTGACGGCCGTGACGAGGGCGAGGGCGAGCCCGCCGGCCGCGCCTCGTCCAGCTAAGGGGGCTCTTCTCTCAGCGAAAGCTCCAGCAGCGGCGGCTACGACCAGCCACCACGCCGCCGCGCTCGCTTCAAAGGTGGTAGCGGGTCGTCTCGTCGTCGCACCTCCGTGAAGCGCGAGGAGGGATCCGGCTAGGCTCGGGACGTCGCTAGGGGCCTGCCCCCGTGGATCGCTGCAACGCTGCTTTTGTTTTGCTCTTCTTTTCTTTCCTGCATAAAAAATAAAACCAGTATGGGCCCGGAGGGGCGTGTATCGAACTGTGGTTCCTTGATTATTACGCTATGCTTTTTGTTTCCGTGCTGAGATAACTTAGCCTGGCGTGTTCGGGGCAGCCTCCTCTTCGCGAGGCACTTGTTTCCTTGTGCTCGTCTTGGCTTAGTGGTTGCTCAGGAACTGCATAAAATTCGTTAGGAAGCTCGCTAGGAGACTTATCCTTCACCCGAGCCTTGACCCAGCGCTTCATATCACGGTACCCGAGGGGCACGGATTAGGAGAGGTGCGCAAGCTTGTGGGATCGAACGAGGGTGCCTCGCGAGAAAACAGACCGAAGGCAAAGAGAAGGAGCAACTCAGAAGGAAAAACGCTCGCGAGGGCACCTGCCTAGCCCCCTCGCGAGGTATG
The DNA here is from genome assembly GCF_018294505.1 of Triticum aestivum. Taxonomy (NCBI): domain Eukaryota; kingdom Viridiplantae; phylum Streptophyta; class Magnoliopsida; order Poales; family Poaceae; genus Triticum; species Triticum aestivum. Next base: position 388,195,262 of record NC_057805.1, read on the forward strand.
CGAGAGAGAGAACACAGGTGAACTAAAGTCGGGAAAAGCAGCAAACGGCGATGGAACCAAATCGGCAAGGAACACTGGAAGCAACTTCGATTAAAAGAAAACGAGCCAACTACGGAAAGCAAATGAAAAGCCGCGTCCGGCACCTAGTCTAGTCTTCAAGTCTTCTCACCAGCCCGGAGCTAAGTGCTGCCACTAGGTGTGGGAGGGATCCCCCGAGGCCCGAGGGCGGCTCTCCGGAGACTCCGGGGCGTGTACAGCCCCACTCATTATTACGTGAGAGTGTCACGGGCGGCGATTCTTCACAGGCACCGGGCCTTTCTTCACAGGCACTGGGCCTTGCTTCACAGGCACTGGGCCTTTCTTCACAGGCACTGGGCCTTGTTTCATGGGTAGAACTTCCGGAGGTGCTGGATGTTCCATGCGTTCTGGATGGGCACCCCGTCCTGTGTCTCCAGGCGCACGACGCCAGGCCTGGAGATATGGACGACCTTAAACGGGCCCTCCCACATAGGTGAGAGCTTATGCAGCCCTTCCCTGGAGAGGACCCGCCTCAGGACGAGGTCACCTGTCTCGAGTGTCTTGGAGCGGATGCTGCGACGGTGGTACCGCCGCAGCGCCTGCTGGTACCTTGCCGCCCTTAGTGCAGCTTCGCGGCGGCGTTCCTCCCCTAGCACCAGGTCCATCCCCCGCGTGGCGTCCTGCTGCGTTTCATCAAACGCCAGGACCCGTGCGGAGTGATGCTTGACTTCGTGAGGGAGGTCCGCTTCAGCTCCGTAGACGAGGAAGAACGGGGTCTTGCCCGTCGGCTTGCTGGCGGTGGTGCGGATGGACCACAGCACGGACTGGAGCTCCTGGTACTAGCCCCTACTGCAGGCCTCAAGCTTCTTCTTGAAGGTCCTAGTCTTGAGGCCCCTCAGGACCTCTGCGTTGGCACGTTCAGCCTGGCCATTGCTCCTGGATTGCACCACCGAAGCGTAGCAGATCTACGTTCCAAGGTTAGCACAGTATGTTTTGAAGAGGTTACTGGTGAACTGCGAACCGTTATCGGTGATGATGCGGTTGGGGAATCTGAAACGGCTCACGATGCCCTTGACGAACTTGACCGCAGAACCAGTTGGGATGGTGCGAACAGCTTCCACCTCCGCCCACTTGGTGAACTTGTCGATAGCGACGTAGAGGTAGCGGTAGCCCCCTGGCGCCCGAGGGAAGGAGCCCAAGATATCCAGCCCCCAGACCGCGAATGGCCACGTGAGTGGTATGGTCTGGAGGCCCTGAGCTGGCTAATGTATCTGCTTGGCGTGGAACTGGTAGGCTTCACAAGACTTCACCAGCTCTGGTGCGTCGTTGAGTGCTGTGGGCCAGTAAAATCCACTGCGGAATGCCTTGCCGACGAGGGTCCATGATGATGAGTGGTGCCCGCAATCCCCACCGTGTATGTCAGATAGCAACTCCTTCCCCTGATCTCTGGGAATGCAGCATAGTGAAACATCATTTGGTCGCTTCCTATGCAACTCAGCGTCCCGCACGCACTATGCTGTGGCCTGCCGGGCCACGCGCTCCGCGTCCTCCTCCTTCTCCGGCAGCGTCCCTTGCATCAGGTATTGCTTGAATTCCTTGGTCCAGCGCTCCTCCTGGGGCTCGAGCGCCAAGAGCAGGCACGCTCCCATAGTCAGGCCACAGGTTGGGGCTCCTGTGGCAGGCGGCTGCGGGAGCTCCTCCCGAGGCTGAGCTGTGCTTGAAAGTGTTGGCGTTGCCGACGACTTGAAGAGCCGCTCCTCGAAGACGCTGGGCTCTTGGGGCTACCGCTTGGATGCCCTCCTGGCGATGTCGTCGGCTTCCTTGTTGGTGGTGGCGGCAGCGGAGGGAGTCCAGCGTTGCCTTGAGGACGATCCTCACGAGGCTGATCCCTCCAGGTGCCCTCGCGAGGCTGATCCCTCCAGGTGCCCTCGCGAGGCTGATCCTGCCAGTGGTCCTCACGATGCCGGTCGCGCCACTCTTGGCGCGGGCCACGGTCGTCCCAGCGTCCGCCACCATGTCCTCCTCCTCTGCCGTAGCCCCAGTCACCGCGCTCGGGGTGCCGACCGAAGCGTCCTTCACAAATGGCTCTGAGCTCTTGACAGTCGCTGGTGTTGTGGGTGTTCAGGTTGTGGAAGGCGCAAAACGGACGACCGCTCTTGGACGACTCTGGTTGGTCCCTGCCTCGCTTGGTGTCTGGTTCCGCTGCGAGCACGACTGCTCCCTTGCGCTTCACGTCCTGGGCCTTGGCTATCTCCTCCGGGTCTGCAGCTAGGAGCTCGAGAAGGGAGAGGCGTCCCTCCTCAGCTCTTGCGCACTTGGTCGCCAGGTTGAACAACTCTAGGGACGTGCACAACTCCTCGTGGATAGCGAGCTCTTCCTTCATCTTGACGTCGCGGACACCATTAGAGAACGCAGAGATGATGGCCTCGTCCGTCACCTTGGGGATCTTGAGGTAGGCATTGTTGAAGCGCTGGATGTACTTCTGGAGGGTCTCTCCTGGTTGCTGCCTGACGCAGCGCAGGTCACCCGCGGCCGGCGGGCGGTCGCGAGTGCCCTGGAAGTTGGCGACAGAGCGGTCGCGCATCTCGTCCCAGGAGGAGATCGAGCCCGGAGGCAGGTTTAGGAGCCAGGAGCGGGCGCCATCCTTGAGAGCCATGGGAAACCAGTTCGCCATGACTTTCTCGTCGCCGTTGGCCGCTTCGATGCTCAGCTCGTAGAGCTGCAGGAACTCGGCGGGGTCGGGGGTGCCGTCGTAGCGAGGAGGCAGATCCGGCTTGAACTTGCCCGGCCAGGCGACGCTACGCAGCTTGGGGGTGAAAGTGCGGCAGCCAGCTGAGGTTACCGGGGCCCGCCTTGGGGGTGGAGCTTGGTCTTGATGGGGTCCGCGCCCTGCCGCTACTGGTGGCGCGCGGTCTTGCCGCGGTGGCCGGTCCTGGCGCGGTGGTGCGAGAAGCGGCAGAGCATTTTCTTGCGGCGGAGGGACTTCTTGATAGCTTTTCTCTTCACGCGCAGGCACTGGGCGTGGTGGGTCGCATCATGGAGCAGTGCGTCTTGGCGCCAGGGCACCGTTTTGATGCAGAGGTGGTGGAGGCGCTCCGTGAGCCACGTCGCCCATGGCTGGCGGAGGGCCAGGCAGAGAGAGGGACGGCGCCGGGGAGCCCCCTGCTGCGCGGACGAGCTCGGCGACGCGATCGAGCCAGTCCTCGTAGGGGTCGTCGACCGGGCAGTAGCGCAGGAGCTCATTCGCCATGAGGAGCGCGGCCCGCACGTCCATGGGAGCGCGACGTGCATGGGACGAGGAATCGGCCGGGGTCAGCGATGGAGTGACGGTGCGGCCGTCCCGCCGCACCGAGGGGTGCAGCGAGGATGCTTGCTGCTTGTTCCCCGCCGGGCCGGTGGTGGCGTTGATGGTAGGCAATGGGGAACGACGAGGTGGCCCGCCGATGGGAGCCGTCTGAGCAACGCGGGCGGCGAGGGCTGCCCGGCGCTCAGCCCGAGCGTGGCGAGCGTCCCCCATGGAGACGACGGAGCAACGGGGCGCGGAGCGACGAAAGGAAGCTTTGGCGCACCCCTACCTGGCGCGCCAAATGTCGGATCTCGGGTTCCGGCAAAACCCTTAAGGTTCGAACTCTGGGGTGCGCGCGAAGGTTTCCTCCCTACCGATCCAGCCCTTGCTCTCTAGGATCTCGCGGACGAACTCGACGAACTCGCAACACAGAAAGACACAAGATTTATACTGGTTCGGGCCACCGTTGTGGTGTAATACCCTACTCCAGTGTGGTGGTGGTGGATTGCCTCTTGGGCTGATGATGAACAGTACAAGGGGAAGAATCGCCTCCTGAGGTTGAGGTGTTCTTGTGCTTGGTGAACTTGTGTTGGGTGAGGATTCGATGCTTTCTATGGTGGTGGCTAGCCCTACTTATATAGGCCCTTGTCCTCTCCCCAAATATTGAGCGGGAAGGGAGCCAACAATCGGCCAATTCGAAAGGGGACAGCTAGTACAGCTTATCATGACAAAAGTGGTCTTCGCCTGCAAAAGGCTCTGGTGGTGACGCTGCCTTGGGCTCCATGGTGACCTCCGTCTTGCCGTCCTTTGGGTCCTGGTCTCGTTGCACCGATATGGAAACCTTTGCTTGATGCCTCGGTACTCCGCGCCCTCGCCTGCCTCCTTAGCACCAAAGAGGAAACAAGGACGCTACGCGCGCTGGCGCCCGCCTGGTGTCGATCATCATGGCTCACGTCACGAGAGCCTCGCGAGGTTTGCATTGCCTTGATCTCTCCGCTCCTCGTGAGCCCGCCTGGCGAGGCCGCTCCTGAGGAGGTCTTGTGTCGTCCGCCTCCCGAGGTTTGGCCCCTCGCGAGGGTTTTGAATGCCTTGCTGATGAAGATGGGCCGTACGGGCCTGCTAGCTCAGCCACGCTGTGGGCCGCAGGCAGGCAAGTGTGGGGACCCCCGTTCCCAGAACACCGACAACTCTCCGTATACTACTGATGTCCGTGGTTTTGTCGACTTAAAAAATGCGAAACTGCACTATGTACTCTAATCGTCTTCCTCTATACCTATATGGGTAATATATGCGAACATGTTTAATTGTTGGGATAAGAAAGTTTCAGTTGATTGTAACCGCTTCTTCCTCATAGAAAAAAAACCATATGTTACTTCAGTCCACTTGGGGATTTTATTAATGCTATTGTAGCTTTGAATTGTCTACTTGAGTCTTGTGATGCTACCATCCAGTTCTACATTTGGCCAAAAATACGTCCATATATAGTAGCACAATCTCCTCGAATGTCGGCTTTTGATGTTCCCGTATGGCCTACCATATGGGTAACTTTATTGTTACAACCTATCTGTACATCAAAGCTTAGTCTCTCACCCTGATGCCAACAAATCATGTTATCCTCTTTATATATACAAACTGAATGCACGACATTTGAATTATATAGATATCCATTATACATCCATACATTTCTTTACTTGATCTCTAAGTTTCAACTTTTTTAGGGATGCAGAGAGTCTGCATGTGTCCGCGAAGAGAAAATTGCAAAAGAACGACTATTAAAACATCGAGTGTTAGTATAGTTTCGGTTTAGCGGACAGATGTGATGACGCTGATGCGTCTTCTTGCATCTAAGTTTTTTAACCGAGTTATTTTTGTGTGCAAAAGCTAGATCTCAAGCTTTCAACATTGTTCAGTTTCGTGCGTAAATGCAGGCTTGCTTTTCTTAAAGAATAATTTTGTTATAAGGCAGACTTAAGGTTTTCAGCATTGTTCAACTTCATGAATAAATGTAGGCTTGTTTTTCTTAAAGAATAATTTTGTTGCTTTCAAAATTGCTCGATTTATGCATAAATTCATGTAATGGATCAAAATTGAGACCAAGAAGGCATTTGATGTTCTGGCCAACGATCACCTTGTTGCATTGCTCCTGTGGTGTACCAACTATTACATCATGCTATTTTATATCACCTTCATGTTTCATATTATGTTGCATGCCTATGTATTTTTAGAAATACCTACCATTTTGTTGTAAAAATGTGTATTTTTTAGAAATACTATCATTTTATTGTAAAAAGGTACGGGCGCAGCAACGCGCGCCATTAATGATCTAGTCATCTATCAAAGTTTCCTTCTTCCTGGATTTCACCACAATATCATCCACATAAGCATGAACATTGCATTCAATCTGATCATGAAGGCAATTTTGCACACACCGCTGGTATGTCGCCTGAGCACTCTTGAGCCCAAAAGGCATAGACACATAGCAGAAGGCTCCAAAAGGAGTGATGAAGGCTGTCTTCTCCTGGTCCTTAACTGCCATCTTGATCTAATGATAACCAGAATAAGCATCCAAAAAGCTCAACCGCCCACAACCCGCCGTAGCATCAATGATCTGATCAATATGGGGGAGAGCAAAGGATCAGCTGGACATGCCTTGTTTAAGTCCATGTAATCCACACACATGCGCCAAGTGCCGTTTTTCTTTAAGTACCAGCACCAAGTTAGCCAACCACTCAGGATGAAAAACTTCAACAATAAACCCAGCCGCCAAGAGCCGGGCCACTTCTTCACCAATGGCCTTGCGCCTTTCTTCATTGAAACGGCGAAGGAATTGCTTGACCGGTTTAAACTTTGGATCAATATTAAGAGTGTGCTCAGCGAGTTCCCTCAGTACACCTGGCATGTCTGAAGGTTTCCATGCAAAGATGTCCCGATTCTCACGGATGAACTCGATGAGCGCGCTTTCCTATTTTGGATCCAGATTAGCACCGATGCTGAACTATTTGGATGAATCGCCAGGAACAAAATCAACTAGCTTGGTGTCATCTGCCGACTTAAATTTCAACAGGGGGTCATGCTCTGTGGTTGGCTTCTTCAAAGATGTCGTATCCACCGGGTCAACATTATCCTTGTAAAACTTCAACTCTTCTGCTGCACAAACAGACTCAACATAAGCATCATCACCTTCTTCACACTCCAAGTCTATCTTCCGGCTTCCATGTACCGTGATGGTGCCTTTGTGACCCGGCATCTTGAGCTGCAAATAAACATAACATGGCCTTGCCATGAACTTAGCATATGCCGGCCGTCCAAACAGAGCATGATAAGGGCTCTTGATTTTAACCTCCTCAAAAGTCAATGTCTCAGATTTGTAGTCATGATCATCTCCAAAGGCAACTTCCAAATATATTTTGCTCACTGGATACGCCGACTTACCAGGCACCACGCCATGAAAAACAGTGTTTGACGGCGTAAGATCCTTGTCAGTTAAGCTCATGCGACGAAAAGTTCATAATACAGAATGTTGATACTGCTACCTCCATCCATAAGCACTTTGGTGAATCTGTATCCTCCAACCAGAGGTGCAACCACCAGAGCCAGATGACCCGGACTATCAACCCGGGGCGGGTGATCCTCACGACTCCAGAGAATAGGGTGTTCAGACCATCGAGGTAACGAGGAATCGCCAGCTCAACTGCGTTCACTTCCCTTTTATGGAGCTTCTGATCCCGCTTGCATAAACTTGTGGTGAAAACATGGTACTGTCCACTATTCAACTGCTTCGGGTTACTCTAATAACCAGACTGCTGCTACTAATTCCCTTGACCAGACTTTGATTATAACCACCCTGATTGCCTCGGCCTTGGAAACCGGTATTAGAACCACCACCACCATAACCTGGACCGTGAGAGCCGGATCCGGAGCTGCCGTTTGGGCCATGGTTGTTCTGAAAGAGATCGGAAGCTTTGAACTCCTTCATGATAGAGCAATCCTTCCATAAATGAGTGGCCGGCTTCTCGCGTGTACTGTGCCTCAGACAAGCTCATTCATTATCGCTTCGAGGCTGAGTCTCGATCCTCGAGGCTGGGCCGGCCTTCCCTTGTGACGCTGATTATTATTCTACGCACTGGTGTTAGCCACAAAGTCTAAACTACCATCGGCCTTACGCTTACCATTACCACCTTGGCTTGCCTGATTATACTGCTGCCCTTTCATGCTGTCGCTCTTCTTTACCTTTCCCGGCTTTTCATCACCAGATTCTGGGTCTTTGGTACTATCGGAGTTGGCATACTTGACAAGAGCTGCCATGAGCTCCCCATGTCATTGCAGTGGCGCTTAAGCCGTCCAAGCTTCTGCTTAAGGGGGAGGAAACGACAATTTTTCTCCAACATCAAAATTGCTGAGCCAACATTGATGTTTTGTGATGAATGTATAATAGTTGAGATCCGGTGCACCCAGTGGGTTGTTGACTTGCCCTCACCTTGGACACAAGAACCCAAATCCATGATTGACATAGGCTGCTTGCACGTGTCTTTGAAATTTTGAATAAAACGGGCCTTTAGCTCCGCCCACGACCCAATGGAGTTGGCGGGCAGCCCCTTCAGCCAAGTACGAGCCAGCCCTTCCAACATCATGGTGAAATACTTAGCGCACGCAGCATCACTAACATCCAGAATCTCCATGGCCATCTCATAACTTTCAACCCAAGCCTCAGGGGGTTGATCTACTATGTAATTAGGCACCTTGCAAGGACCCTTGAAATCCTTGGGCAGACGCTCGTTACGTAGAGCCGGCACTAAACATGACACACCCAAGGTTCTGGAGGTTGCGCCTGCCTCCACTGAAGTTGATGGATAAACCGGAGAGTGTTGATGAGCCGCTTCCTGAGCCGCCAGCTCGGCCTCCCGACGCGCTCTGCCCTGATCCACCAAAGTCTAAGCATTAGCCCCATCACGCATCGGGTCATGCCCACGAGGCTGGTTACGATGCTGTTCACTGCTAGAAACTGCTGGTGAATCAATGTGCCTGCTATAACTCCGGCTTGGATGAGGGGTTGAGTGAATCTGCTCTCGACTATAAGAGTAAGCCGCCTATTGAGCCATAGCTATTTGAAGAAGCTCTCTGGCCCTCCGTGTCTCTCTCGCCGTTGGAGACTCGCCTTCAACCGGTAGAGCCGCCAATCATGTTGCCGCAGCAATCATGTTGTCTAAAGGGTTAGAATAATGACCCGGAGGTGTTTGAACATGCTGAGGCAGAGTATTATTCAAACGCGATGGGGCCATCGCGCGTGGCTGAACCGGCGCTCCAGTCCCAGGTGCTTCCACCGCCCGGTTTACTACCGGTGGATCACTGGTCCCTGCTCCAGGCGTATTGAAGAGGTTTATCGGCTCATAAACCAGGGGCAGATGACTCCGGTGCCTCCTCCTCATGACTTTGTTTGAAGCGTTCTGGTCCAACGTGAGCCGGAAAGACTCTGCCTGGATCCGTTGCGCCTCGTCGTTCAGAGCAGCCCGCTCCGTAGCCATCCTAACATTTTCAGCCCTGAGCTCTTCCTTGGCCTGGGCTATCTCATCTCGTAGCTTAGCCACATCCGCCTTGTGTTGTTCCAGGTTGTCCGGGGTTACCTCTACCCCCATCAGAGTTGCCAAGGCCTCCAACAATTCTATCAAAGCTTGAGCCGGCGCGCGTGCGGTGCCACCAACGCCAGCCGTCACAGCGGTAGTCGAGCTAGAGGTCATAGCCGTGGCGGTTGATGAACCGAGCGCCGGCTGTGTACCGGCCATGAAAATCGCAACCCTGTTTGGCGGCGCATAGGGGTCCGGAATACTATCACCATTGGAATAGCCCCCAAGCCGGCCATCTTGTAGCTGATACAATGAATCAGTGTCACCCATGGACGACTCACCATCAGAGTAGATGGCCGTCTCACTGCCAGACACAGATCCTTCTGCAATTTCCGCTCCATGGATGAAACCAACAAAGGCATGCTTCTTGGCGGGTTGAACTCGAGCGGTATGCACGCTGAGCCATCTCGATGATGTCGGTGCAGATGTCCGGCTCAAGGCCCGGTTCGCCGATCTTGCCGATGAAGACGTGGATTCCGCCGAAGGGGACCCGGTACCCATACTCGATTGAGCCGGCCTCGGGACCCCAGCCTGCATCGTCGATGTAGAGCTTGCCACGACGACTCTAGGTCATCCGGCCCACTGCGTATCCCTTGATCCCTTTGAAGCTGCCCTTCAAGAACTCGAAACCACCATGCACTGGCCCCAAGGTGGGCACCAACTGTCGTGGAATTGTCACGGCAGATGTCCTAGCGGAAGGACTTAGTCGTGGAGCCATCGCAGCTAGGTTAGCCTAAAGGGGTTAAACGGGAAAAGGACACAAAGAGTTTATACTGATTCGGCCCCTTGCAGTGAAGGTAAAGGCCTACTCCAGTTTGTGATTGTATTGCTAGGGTCTCGATTACCAGGGAGCGAATATGCTTGACCTAGTCCCCGATCTCTCGTTTCTTGCCCTAAACCGCCACCGGGTCGTCCCTTTATATACACAGGTTGACGCCCGGCGGCTTACGGAGTCCCGGCCGGCTCATACACAACGTGTCCGGCTCGGTGACTAACTCCACATGCCTTACAATACAAGTCATACATATATGGCGGTTTACACCTATGGGCCTCAAGCCGCCTCGTGGGCTTCGGGCCTTTAGTAAGCCTACTCCATGAACCACCATCTTCAACATCTTCATGGGCCTTGTCATTATGAACCGCCAGTGGTATGACCCGACCCCTCCTGGGCGGGTCATACCCAATAGTTATATCCCCAACAGATACCGATGCTTTTCATAAGTTTAGAACTATATATGGACTAGACTCTGAGATAGTAGCCTCATTTTGTGAATCATTTTCTATTCATGTTGATCTCTCTAAGGAGAAGTGGTTTAAATATCACCTCCCTATTAAAAGAAAAGATTGAGGAACCCGTTATAGTTAAAAATGAAACTATCATTTACAATGTTGATCCATTTGTGCCTACCTCTTATATGGAGAAACCACCTTTTCCTGTTAGGATAAAGGAACATGCTAAAGTCTCAACTGTGGTTAACAAAAAGTAACATTAGAGCACCTAGACCCTCTGGAATGATTTAAGTTGAACCTAATGTTTCTATTGTTAAAGATCTCTTGGTCGATAATATTGATGGGCATGTTATTTACTTCTGTGATGAAGCAAGGCCACCACTATGCACATCATCTTTAGTGTTACACGCCAGAGGTTCATAGCCAGTGTGCTCCTGTCTTTGAGCTCTCTGATTAGGTTGTGCTCCATGGACTTGCAGAAGCCCTGCACTTGCTTATTCACATGTGACAAAATTTCCCATTTGGCATAATTCATGTGGGAGACCATCGGGCACAAGAGGGGCCCAAGGAATCCTTCACCAAGTATTGCACTTCTTATAGCTCAGAAAAAAAGACTTTTTGAAGTTTGAGTGAGGATAATTGTCTTAAATTTTGGAGAATCGGCTGAAAAAACGCGGAATTGTCTTCGCCTTTGTAAGAAAAAATGTCTAGTAAACCCTATCTCGCTTTTAGCCTTCCTGGTGAATGGCCCACACTTTCTTTGAACCTTGTCAACGATCGAACGAACTTACAGATATGAACTGAGTGCCATTTGATGAGTAAGATCGAACAAGGGAGAGGGATATGGAAAGGATGAAGTAATGAAATAGGAAGTCATTGCTAGTAGTAACGACTTGTCACGATCCATTGATCCTCCTCATCATGCTCCGTTCATGACTCTGCAGGTGCATGCACAGGGGAGTGCGCAAGGTGGATGGCGATTGTGGTTCACTTCCAGCCTTGGCTCCAGAAGATGATGAATGCTCTCATACCACTTTATGTTGCTGAAAAACATCGATGGTAGAGGTATCTCATGAATGGCATACTCATACCATTAAATGTTAGAACACACACACACAATGTTATTGTGCGACATTCACCTTGCAACTTTTATGTTTGATTTTCTCTATTTATTGGCATCTGCTTGATATGTTCTGTTACAAACTCAAAGAGACAAAGACGGGCGTTGGACCGAGCTTCACGGCAATGCCATCCCAAAGCCGCTCATCCTACTGCTCCTACATTGCGGCCATGATTGCCATATCTCGTGCCATAACACGTAGCAACCATGAGAGCCTATGGAAATAAATAAACAAGCGACCAAGTCATGTACATACACACGCAACATGGCCCATTATTTGCTAGATGAGGAACCAAGTAAAACTATAGTTCATGCGGCGGAATGAATGTTGGCTAAGACCGAAGACGGTATGGTCAGTCGCGGGCCGATGGGAGCGACATGCCATTTCGGCGAAGACCCTCTTTAAGATAGGCAGTGGCATGTAGGAGTTCTTCCTTGAGCCTCATATTCTCGGTGTATAGGAATTGGAACTCCAAAGTATGCTGTGTTTGTACCATCACCCCTCTGCATTTGAGGCAAGTCTTGTTTTGCATAGCCAACATGATGGCTTGACGTTCAGTTTTCAGCTTCTCGTTTTCTACCCAACAATTTTGGGTCTCCCACTGCTGCATCTTGCCCTACATTTATTAATTTCAGGTATGCATCATTTTAGTTAGTGGTTAGCAGAGTATGATACCATGTTCATGAGGGGAATACAATAGTATATTGTAAGATCAAATGACAAACAATGCTACAATGTTCAGTGGAGTTTGTACTATTTAAGAACAAAGTGTGTATATAACTGCATATCATAGCTGACCCATATGTAATTAACTATGGAAAAGAATGGTATATACCTTGTTGAAGGTGCGTTTATTTTGGAACCAAAACTTGACCTGTTGGGCACTCATGCCAAGCCTCTCGCTAAGGTCCTTCCGGAGTTTCTCATTTGGATAAGGGCAATCCCGGAACACACTACATATCACGTTAATGAAAATGGATTAGCACACATCTTCGCTAGGTAAGAAACATTGATTGAGTATGTATTGTACGCTTCAAGTTGTTGGATTTGTTCACTGCGCAGACGATGATACTTTGCACGCCTTGTGGCCATTCTCTGCTCACTATGGGTCTCTCCATCGTTGTTTTCGTGGTCTGCAACAACAACGTTGGCATCATCAGTGTTGCCCACGATAGTAGAGGCTCCAAGCAAGTCATCCATCTCATCACTATGGTTGTGCTGGAGTAGGTGGTTGTGTGTGCTTGTCATGAAGAGGTCAAATTCATTGTGCACACCACTGTTGTCTCCGTCCATGGTAATCTGCTATCATCAAAAAGGAATGTTATTCCCCTATGTAGAACTGAAGGTTAACTGAAAGTAGCAGTTAAAACCGTACATAAAAGGACCCGTCATGCAGAACTCTACAAGTCAAAGTACATTTAGATTTTTATGCCCACATTAGTCAGATGTAACTTCACTTTAAGAATACTTGAATTCATCCATATGAGTTTCCTAGACCGAGATGTAATTAAGTAGACTTTAATTACTTTCTAAAATATACATTAACATACTTTCCAGACTTCACTATAACATATTCATGATTATCTGGCGCTGATTACTTCAACAATTTCGAAACATGCTTGTTGAAATGAGAGAAAGAAAGAGAAACAAATGCCAACACCGGCAGCTTGACGAAATGAAGAAGATCGGCAACCGTTGCGCCCTCTGGAGATGTCCCACCGCGCTCCAAGCACACCGAAGCACCACATACCAAGCAACACCTTCAAGAAGGAAGGTGACAATGACGTTGCTGCCTAGATGAGTCCTAGGGTTTCCCCTGGTACATGGAGGGCAGTGGGGAGGGGGTATACCTGAAGCCCTTCAAGAAGGAACGACAGCGCTCACATGCGACACCACCTCGGTGCCGCATGAGCCGACATGGATTTCTCCCGACCCAAAAATCCTCACCACCCCGACCGATCCGAGTGCTCCACTAATCATGCCGTCCACCAACATGCGCCACCACGGCCATGAATCAACCTCGTCGCCAAACTGAGGCCATCGATACGGGGCCTAGAGGAAGGAAGAGGGAACAACGGACCTGAGGCAGTAGCAACGCTGCCAAGTGGGAGGGGACTACCTCCACTGTCGATGCGAAAACCGACCGGACACTGCAACTAGGACAAACGGAGCCCCTACTGGCCGCCCAGGCCCAGATGGGCTCGTGAAGTCCCCTTCCCCATGCTGCAGCATGTCAGCTGCCAACGTCGCCGCCGCCCATAGACCACTGCCGTCCCACTTCCACCTCCAAGGAGCCTTGCCGCCGTGCAGAGAGCCAGCGGCCCGCCTGAACCCAGATGGGGCCCAAAGGGCCTAGATCTGGGCCTAGCAGGCGCCATCGGTTGAGCTACAACACCTCCACGCCACCTCGCAACCAACGGTCACGCCGCCATGCCTAAGGCACCTAAGGACAGGGGAACCACCTCCCCCGACCCAGACCGCCGCCGACCAAGCCACACTACCACCAGAAGGATCCCCCGGGCCCATGCCGTGTGCCCGGGGAAAGAGCTACCCGCCCCCGCCCACACCACGCGGGCAAGGCCTCGACGGCGGCAGGAGGGGAGGATGTGGAAGGGGGCTGGAGGAGAAGGGGCTAGGATTCGCCCATCACCCGCAGTGGGGCGAGCGACCAAACATGGGCAGCTTTGAAATTTCAAAATTAAGATCCCTACTCTCAATGTCTCCTTCTCACGCAAGCCCGATGTTCGCTTCGTATAAACATTACTATATGAACAGATTCAAGAAATACCTTTGGCTTCAGTAGTCGTCTTCCTTAGAACTTCAGTAGCTGAAAAAGTACACGAATCTATTTTGTTCCTAATGAGGTATCAAACTCATTCAATAAAGTAGCTACTACTGTCAGAATTTAAAGCCATGAGGAGCATGCAAAATTTATGCCGCAACCGATGATTAATGCAAGCAATAAATTGTATCCAAATATAAGGCTAAGATAACATGGATTTTGAATTTTGTGGCATGTCCAATAATTAGGCCATAATAAATACTCTCTCCTCCCGGAAATACTTGTCGGAGAAGTAGATGTACCTAGATGTATTTTAGTTCTAGATACATCCATTTTTACCCATTTATGCGACAAGTAATTCTGGACAGAGGGAGTAGTCATTAAGCATATTTGTGGTGTGAATGTTGGCATATTGATAATAGTATATTGTATTATTAAAAAATAGAAATTGGGTACTTTATATTATCAATAAAAAAGAACCACTAAGATACATAATTTGTTGTAGATCTAAACGATATACATGGACATAAATTGCTTTTCAGCCAATACTACATACATAGTAGAAAAAATCAGGAAAACCCTGCAATCTATCCATCAAGTGTCAAGGAAGCACAATAGGAAAGAACACTAGCCATAACTTGTATCCAAATATAAGGCTCACATGCATGCCATGGATTTTGACTGTTTTGCATGGACTATATATAGGATATAATTAATACTCATTAAAAATATTTTGGAGTGAATATTGGCATATTTATAACAATATATTATGTTATTAAATCAATAGGAAACTGGTGGTTCAAATTATCAATATAAAAGAACAGTTGAGATCAATAACACATTGTAGATAGAAATGATATACGTGGACATAAAGCGTTCTTCCGCTAATGCTGGATATAGAGTATGTTTTCTTTGTGGGAAAAACTTCTGATATATTCATCAACAGTCAAGGTAGCACAAAGAACACAAAGAGTCATAGAAATTACATCCATTCTGGTGGAATGCTTGGCAATTATACCAAGCACTGCAGCAAGCCGAAGGCGAGCCATTACCATCAACCCTTAGACAGTCTGTGAAAATTGTCAAGTTTGCAATTTAATCATAGTTGTGAGAGCTGAAATTGCATTCACAATTCAATTTTGCACAAATTCATTTAAAAATTATCAATAATTACAAATTTTATTCAAATATGCCCCCAATTACAATATAAAACAAATTGACAACACCTGCAAAATGTGACGGTTATGCATGTCGGCACGAGCATGTGGACCCGCATGTAAGAAGCCACATCACGCACGTTCGGACCCAATAGGCAGCAGGCACGCTGTCATATCATTAGGCCCATATGTCAAAATCGTTGACTGCTCAAACGCCATTGCGGTAACTGTTAGTGACGGTCACCGTCATGGAAAAAATTATGTTTTGTTCCACATGGAAGGAGCCACGCCAACATCTACTAGGCCCATTTGTAGGAATCTCTGATTGGTCAAACTGAAAATCTGATTACTAGTGAGGGATTATTGATGACCCACAAGTATAGGGGATCAACCATAGTCCTTTCAATAAGTAAGAGTGTCGAACCCAACAAGGAGCAGGAGGAAATGACAAGCAGTTTTCAGCAAGGTATTTTTTGCAGGCACTGAAATTATCGGTAATAGATATTTTGGTAATAAGATAATTTGTAACAGGTAACAAGTAACAAGTGTAGCAAAGGTGCAAAAAGGTGGCCCAATCCTTTTTATAGCAAAGGATAATCCTGGACGAACTCTTATATAAAGCAAAGCGCTCCCAAGAACACATGGGAACTATCGTCAAGTTAGTTTTCATCATGCTCATATGATTCACGTTCGTTACTTTGATAATTTGATATGTGGGTGGACCGGTGCTTGGGTGCTGTCCTTACTTGGACAAGCCCCCCACTTATAATTAACCCCTCTCGCCAGCATCCGCAACTATGAAAGAAGAATTAAGATAAATCTAACCATAGCATGAAACATGTGGATCCAAATCAGCCCCTTACGAAGCAACGCATAAACTAGGGTTTAAGCTTCTGTCAATATAGCAACCCATCATCTACTTATTACTTCCCAATGCCTTCCCCTACACCCAAATCATGGTGAATTTTCATGAATTCGATGTTCACATAACACCACTAGAGGAAAGACAACATACATCTCATCAAAATATCGAACGAATACAAAATTCACATGATTAGTTACAACAAGACTTCTCCCATTTCCCCAGGAACAAACGTAACTACTCATAAAGCATGCTCATGTTCAAGATCATATGGGTAATAAATATCATTAAGGATCTAAACATATGATCTTACACCAAATAAACCAACTAGCATCAACTACAAAGAGTAATCAACACTACTAGCAACCCATAGGTACTAATCTAAGGTTCTGAGGCAAAGATTGAATACAAGAGATGAACTAGGGTTTTAGAGGAGATGGTGCTGGTGAATATGTTGATGAAGATTGAACCTCCCTCGATGAGAGGATCATTGGTGATGACGATGGCTTCGATTCCCTCCTCCCAGTGGGAAGTTTCCCCGACAGAATAGCTCCACCGCAGCCCTAGATTGCTTCTGCCCAGGTTCCACCTCGAGAAGGCAGTGCTTAGTCCCGAAAGCTTCCTTCTAATTTTTTCTTGGTCAAAAACCTTTCATATAGCAGAAGATGGACACCGGGGGCTGGCCAGGGGGCCCACAAGCTCAGGGGGCGCGCCCGGGGGGGTAGGGCGTGCCCCCAGGCTTGTGGCCACCTGGTGGGTCCCCTTCTGTTGTTTCTTCATCCAATATTTTTTATATATTCCAAAACAATTCTTGGTAAAGTTTTAGGACATTTGGATTTGTGCAAAATAGGTATATCAGATTTGCTCCTTTCCAGTCTAGAATTCCAGCTGCCGACATTCTCCCTCTTCATGTAAATCTTGTAAAATAAGAGAGAAAAGGCATAAGTATTGTACCATAATGTGAAATAACAGTCTATAATGCAATAAATATCAACATAAAAACATGATGCAAAATGGACGTATCAACTCCCCCAAGCTTAGACCTCGCTTGTCCTCAAGCGAAAGCCGAAATTGATAACCATGACCACATGTTTAGAGATAGAGGAGTCGATAAAATAAAATACGGACATGAGGGCGTCATGATCATATTTAGAACAATAATATATATTGTCATATAACTTCTTTTGCCAAAGTGAAAATTCATTCACAAAGTAAATTATAGACCCAAAAACTCTATTGAAAACTAACAAACTATAATTTCGGTCATTGAAGCAATTGCAATTTACCATAACATAGGGAAGAGTCAATGTAAGAGCTCTTATTTAGCAAGTTCACATACTCAACCATCATTTAATCTTTCATAATTGCTAACACTCACGCGATACCTATGAGATCAAAGTTTCAATCAGACACATAGGAAGATAGGGGCTTATAATTTCGCCTCCCAGCCATTTGCCTCAAGGATAATGACAACAATAATAATTTATGATCACCTACATCCAAGTGGATATATATGTCTGGATCTTTCCCCAGCACATAGTGCTTGCCAAAAAGAGAAAATATAAAAGGAAGGGTGAAGATCACCATGCTCTTGCATAGTGGTAGAAACTAAAATAAAAGATAAGCCCTTCGCAGAGGGAAGCAAAGGTTGTCATGCGCTTTTATGGTTGCATGCACGAAATCTTAATGCAAAAGAATGTCACTTTATATTTCCGTTTGTGATAGAGAACTCTATTATGCAGTTTGTCGCTTTTATTTCTTCCCCATCACAAGTTCGTATAAAGCTTATTTTCCTCATACTAAAAGATCATACGTATTTAGGGAGCAATTTTTATTGCTTGCACCAATGACAACTTACTTGAAGGATCTTACTCAATCCATAGGTAGATATAGTGGACTCTCATGACAAAACTAGGTTAAAGGTTTATGGATGCACATGTAGTATCTCTACTTAGTGTGGAATTTTGGCTAGCATAGGATGAGAAGAAAGCTCAACAGGTTGGAGGATCCAAGACATTATAGCTTCTATTCGGATATAAGAAAATATAACCCATTATGTTGTCTTCCTTGTCCAACATCAACTTATTAGCATATAATATTTTAATGAGTGCTCACAATCACAAAGGTTGTCCAAGATAGTGTATTTATATGTGAAACCTCTCTTTCTTTATTACTTCCTATTAATTGCAACAACGACCAAAACTATGTTTGTCAACCCTCAACAAATTTCATGTGACATACTTCTTATATGTGAAGTCATGACTCTCCATAAGATTATTATATAATATTTTTATTTATTTTCCAAGATCAAGGAAAGAAAGAAAAGCCCTCAACTCAAAACCAATCTTTATTATATAACTCTCGCACTCGACTACATAGATGGATCACAAAGCAAAACTCAAAGACTAGATCATACTAAAAACTTGTATTCTACTAGAAAACGATTTAACCAAAAGGATTAAACTAAGATAAATGATAATGATAAAGATGTGATGGTGATACAATACCGGGGCACCTCCCCCAAGCTTGGCACAAGCCAAGGGGATTGCCCATACCTGTGTACTCAAGTCTCCTTCGAAGGTGGTAGTGATGAAGTTGATGATGCGGTGGCGAGCTTCTCCAGCTTACATTTGAGGATGAACCTTTCCTCCCTCAAGTCATCATTCTCTTGCTCAAGCTTCAATATCTTTTTGCATAATGCCGCCTTACTTTCCTGCAGAAAATGGGACGGGATAAATTGAACCTTAGATTTGCTTGGTCTGTTCGGCAGGCTTGACTTCTTGAACTTCTTCGATAATGTAAGGGCCTTCCCATTTGGAGGGAAGTTTTCCTATAAAAAATCTTAAACGAGAATTGTATAGCAAGACATGCTCACCTACATTAAATTCCCTCTTTTTTATTCTTTTGTCATGCCATCTTTTAACCGTTTCTTTAAACAATTTGGCATTTTCATAGGCTTGGGTTCTCCATTCATCAAGTGAGCTAATGTTAAATAACCACTTCTCACCGGCAAGTTTGAAATCATAGTTGAGTTCTTTAATTGCCCAATAAGCTTTATGTTCCAATTCAAGAGGTAAGTGACATGCTTTCCCATAAACCATTTTATAAGGATACATACCCATAGGATTTTTATAAGCAGTTCTATAAGCCTACAATGCATCATCAAGTTTCTTAGACCAACTCTTCCTAAATCTATTAATAGTCGTATTTTGCAAGATCAATTTTATTTCTCTATTACTTAATTCTACTTGACTGCTAGACTGAGGTGATATGGATATGCAATTCTATGGTTAACATCATAATTTGCAAGCAATTTACGGAAAACACCATGAATAAAGTGTGAACCACCATCAGTCATTAAATATCTAGGGACTCCCAACCTCGGGAAAATAACTTCTTGAAGCATTTTAATAGAATTGTTGTGATCAACACTACTAGTTGGAATAGCTTCTACCCACTTAGTAACATAACCAACAGCAACCAAAATATGAGTATACCCATTGGAGGAAGGAAAAGTTCCCATATAATAAATCCCCAAACATCAAATGGTTCAATGACAAGTGAATAATTCATAGGCATTTCCCGACGTCTACTAATTTAGCAGTTCTTTGACAATCATCACAAGATAAGACAAACTTACGAGCATCTTTGAAAAGAGTAGGCCAATAAAAACCAGATTGTAATACCTTATGTGCAGTTCTATCTCTAGCATGGTGTCCTCCGTAAGCCTCGGAGTGACACTTCCGTAGGATTGTTCCTGTTCATGCTCAGGTACACAACGTCTAATAACACAATCTACTCCTTTATATAGGTGTGGGTCATCTCAAAAGTAATGTCTTAAATCATAGAAAAACTTTTTCTTTTTGTTGGTATGTGAAACTAGGTGGTATAAATTTGGCAACAATATAGTTAGCGTAGTTTGCATAACAATGAGTACTACGAGAAGCATTTATGAAAGCTAATTTTTCATGAGGAAAGCTATCATCAATAGGTAGTGGGTCATCAAGAATATTTTCTAACCTAGACACGTTATCTACTATGGGGTTCTCAACTCCTTTCCTATCAGTAATATGTAAATCAAATTCTTGTAGCAAGAGAACCCAGCTAATTAGTCTAGGTTTAGCATCTTTCTTTTCCATAAGGTACTTAAGAGCAACATGATCAGTGTGAACAATTACTTTGGAATCAACAATGTAAGGTCTGAATTTATCACAAGCAAACAAAACTCCAAAAAATTCCTTTTCAGTAGTAGCATAATTTC
Source organism: Triticum aestivum (assembly GCF_018294505.1). Classification (NCBI taxonomy): domain Eukaryota; kingdom Viridiplantae; phylum Streptophyta; class Magnoliopsida; order Poales; family Poaceae; genus Triticum; species Triticum aestivum. Next base: position 388,215,600 of record NC_057805.1, read on the forward strand.
TTTGAGCACTATCTAGAGTTTTACTAGAATAATGGATAACATTTAATTTCTTATCAACTCTTTGTCCTAGAACACCACCAACAACATAATCACTAGCATCACACATAATTTCAAAGGGTAGGTTCCAATCAGGTGGTTGAACAATAGGTGCAGATATCAAATGCTTTCTTAAGGATTTCAAATGCTTCTACACAATCACCATAAAAAAACAAATGGAACATTTTTTTGCAAAAGATTAGTAAGAGGCCTAGAAATTTTAGAGAAATCTTTGATACACCTCCTATAGAAACCAACATGACCAAGGAAACTTCTTATACCTTTGATATCTTTAGGACACTTCATTTTTTCAATAGCATCAACTTTAGATTTATCAACTTCAATCCCTTGTTCGGAGATTTTATGCCGGCCCCAAGACAATACCTTCATTAACCATGAAGTGGCACTTCTCCCAATTCAAGACAAGATTAGTTTCTTCACATCTCTGCAAAACTCGATCAAGGTTGCTTAAGCAATCATCAAAAGAAGTTCCGTAAACAGAAAAATCATCCATGAAAACCTCAACAATCTTTTCAAAGTCAGAGAATATAGCAGTCATACATCTTTGAAAGGTAGCAGGTGCATTGCATAAACTAAAAGGTATACATCTATAAGCAAAAGTACCAAAAGGGCATGTAAAAGTAGTTTTTTCTTGATCCTCTTGTGACACAAGGATTTGGGAAAAACTAGAGTATCCATCTAGAAAGCAAAAATGTGTATGTTTTGATAGTCTTTCTAGCATTTGATCAATAAAAGGCAGAGGATAATGATCTTTCCTAGTAGCTTTATTTAATTTTCTAAAATCAATTACCATTCTATTACCTGTGACAATTCTTTGCGGAATCAATTCATTTTATCACTAGGAACAACAGTAATGCCTCCCTTCTTAGGGACATGATGTCTACTATGCAACTATCTTCTTGTAGACTCGTGTTGGGCCTCCAAGCACAGAGTTTTATAGGACAGTAGCAATTTTCCCTCAAGTGGATGACCTAAGGTTTATCAATCCGTGGGAGGTGTAGTATGAAGATGGTCTCTCTCAAACAACCCTGCAACCAAATAACAAAGAGTCTCTTGTGTCACCAGCACACCAAATATAATGGTAATTTGTATAGGTGCACTAGTTCGGCGAAGAGATCGTGATACAAGTGTAGTAATGATAGTAGATATTGATTTTTGTAATAGAAACAATAAAAAACAGCAAGGTAGCAAGTAACAAAAGTGAGCACAAACAATATTGCAATGCTTGAAAATGAGGCCTAGCACTACTCCAGGATGCTGCTAACGCGACACTAAGATCAGAGACCCTTCGACGAAACTGTGTGCGATGCAATAATCGCAAACGGTGGTGTAAAAAAACCATCAAAAAGGTGCAAAACGTTTGTGATGACGGATGCATCAAACATGGTTCAGATTTTAGTTGCGTGTGCGATGCAGGGCATACGGTTCAGTTCAATTAACTGTTTGCGATGAGGAGGAACAAAAGAAACGGGCAGCAGATGGAGGTGTGTGCGATATACAACATACGGTTCACTCAGATGAACTGTTTGTGATTAGGCAACACAAAAGAAACGGTCAGCCAGATCAAGGTGTGTGCGATATACGGCATGGGGTTCACTCGGATGAACTGTTTGTGTTGAGACAAGAGAATAGAAATGGTTCAATATAACAAGATGTGTGTGATACACGACAAACAGGTCTGTAATCAGAAATGTGTGCGAAGACCGATAATAACACAGACGGTTGCTGCTAATAAGACGTGCGTGTTGTGCGATGGGATTGCATACAGAACAACAACATATATATATATATATACACACTTATAAGGACATCGTTGCATAACCAAATTAAACATCCACTTACATAGGTGGCTACTACAACCATGGCATTTGCACACACCAAAGTAAACTATTACATGAATAATTACATAGGTGTGGCTACTACACACATGCCATTTCCACACACTAAACTATATATTACATGCATGATTGTCTAGCATAAACGATCATCTGATCATCATCTACTTCTTGTGACGCTGGCTCTGCTTGTGGCTCGATCCGGGCTCGTCGATTTGGGTAACGAGGCACTTCCTCATGTCAACGATCCACCTGTGCATCTCGTAGCATGTGTACATGCTCTTGGCCGAGAACCTGAGGTGAGGTTCATCCAGTTGCCGCATCCAGGCCCTGTGCCAGGATACGGGACTTGTTCTCTAGGCATCCTGCTTCATCTTTTTGTAGTAGTGGTCGATGATGGCCGTGGCGAGTTCAACCAGGGAGTCCTTCTTCGTGCTGCTCCGGACCCTGTAGTGGTCATAGATTTCGACAAGGTTCTTGCAGGACAAGCCTGTAACACTGAGCGCTTTTACATCATCGGTGGTTTCCACCGTGGCGAACTTGTAGTCGGTGCTGTTGACAAACCTGTTGAAACGGTCGCAAGGCTCTGTGGCCATACAGTAGTGGTAGATGAGGACATGATGGCGCATGCACAACTGGGTAACGGCAACCTTCTGGTCTATGCCGGGACGACCGGCGGTGTACTGGAGGTCAATGTTGACCACCTTGTACTTGTCTCGAGCAAGCAACTGCTCAACGATGTGGATGTATTCATCCACCACGGCCGAGTCGATGGTGTACACCACCGAGAGATCCGTCTCCCTCGCGTGGGTCTCCACTCGATGCTCGCCGAACTCCATTGGAGGCGCCGCTAGACATCCCCTCTCTATGTGTTGTCGTGGGTGTGCTTGTTGTGTTGTGGGAGCGCGATCGAAAGGTTGAAGAGACTAAGGTTATAATGGCCGCAAGAATTAAAGGGGAAGCCGGACGGCCAGGAATATCGGCAGGCCCTGATGGCAGTTCTAATTTGCAGCACGTAACTCCATCGTGCCGCACATAACTCCATCGCGTGGCAACGCGCGTGGCGCAACCGCATGCATATGGGGCCCCCGACGTGTTCGTGCACACGCCCAACCACTGGCAGAGCACGCGTGGAGGGACGCGAGCAGAGCGCTCCGGGTCACCTCAATGGCGAGCAACCATATATAGCAGTTGAAAACGCAAGGAAAAGCTGCCCACAAGCCGAGCGCGCCGACAGACACGAGCAGAGCGCGCCGCGGCGCCTAACGGCGAGCAGAGCGCGCCAAGGGACACGAATAGAAGCCGGCATAGTGATATGTGGCAAATAATACGAACTGTGCGAGCGATGTCGGAGACATCAAGCACGAATCAGATTAGAGTTGCGTGTGCGATACGTGGCATACAGTTGATCCATCCGAGCTGTTTGTGATGGAATAAGCCGTGTGTATTGCGGGCAAACACTTGCTGGTATATAACCTTAAATTTAACCAAAAAAGTGTTAATGCATCTTACAAAAATTGTATAACTAGAAACTATGCTCAAATACGAATCCAACGATATAATCTTTTGCGACATGCATTCGTATATTATTAGTTAAATTCTACTTATAAACCAGGATGGGGGTATAGTAGGTAATTAAATCGCAAACATTTTTTTGTATTAACCATATGTGTACGTGTCCTTTAGTCCTCCTCTCGCACGTCTTGTCACTCCGCTGCCGCAGACGGCGTACAGCGCAAGCTTGCGCAGCGCGCGGGGGCATTCTTTTGGCCAAACGGTGGCTCGAAGTGGCGCCAATGAATCGTCGGTGAGCCCGTTCCCGCGCAACCTTGCAGGTTCTCATGCAAGCTTCCTGCCCGACTCGGTGAAATCCCCCAAAATCCCAATGCTTACCGGCCTGCTATACAAACCCTCACGGCCGGCGAGTCCTGCGTCGCATTTTCCCCTCCCTCCCTGTAGCTTATCTTGTCTGCTTCTCCCACAATCGCCCGCTTCGCCGCCGCGGCCCGTAGGCGGGAGGTGGCCGTCGTGGCCGCCACCCCACTGCCGGCCATCACCTGCTCCGCCACCACGGCCCGAAGGTGGGAGGTGGCCATCGTGGCGGCCACCCCACTGCCGGTCATCACCCGCTCCACGACCGCGGCCCGAAGGCGAGAGGTGGCCGTCATGGCCGCCACCCCATCGTCTGCCGCCGTGGCCGCCAGCCCACCGTCGACGGCCGAGATCATCACCCGCTCCGCCACCGCCGCCCGAAGGAGGGAGGAGGAGGTGGAGGCCTGCACGTGCGTCAGCGACCTTGCGCGCTACATCGAGTTCCCGCGGGAGGAGGAGGAGGAGCGCCTCGTCGAGCACGCAAAGAGCCTTACCGCAGCTGTGGCCGCAGCACACGCCGATGCACATGCGAGGAATCAGGAGATCACGAGCAGTTCGTGTAACATCCCAAATTTTCAATTTGGAATGTTATACATTAGAGCATCATTGCATATCATATTTTATTTGCATTTTGATTTTTATCCTAGAAATTATACGCAACTCAAGGACCCACGGAGAGAGTTGGGGATTTCGTTATTTTCATATTTGGGTTTCCTCAAATTTTGAAAAGAGGATCATTTGATTTTATTTATTTTATCTTCAATTATTTCATTTATAAAAATACAAGAGAGGGAATAAAATGACTTTCCCAAAAATAAGAAATATTGAGGATTTAATAAAAAATCAAATATTATTTTATTTGGAAGTTTTTGCTATTTTATTTGAATTTAGGAAAAATTGCGCGTTTTTAGAAACTGCATTTTAGGGCCAAGAAAATGTTCATCTGGTTCTAAATATTTTATTTAGACGGTGAAAATTTGTTTTGGCATTCTTAGATTTTTATTTTATTTCCTAGAATTTTTCTTAGTTTCGGCGGAATTGTTTAAAAAAAAGAGTCGCGCGCCCGATTGGGCCGAGGCCCAGCCGAGCCGGCCCGCCTCCCCGCCGCCGTCTCCCGCGCGGAGACCGCGCGTGCGCCGCCGCCGCCGACCCGGACAGAGTCCGAGCCGGACTCCGCCTCCGCCGCCGCCTTGCCCCCTCCCCCAAGCCACCACACCCCCCTCTCTTTAAATAGCTGCCGCCGCCGCCCCCTCACCCCGCCACCCGACCCGCCCCGCCTCCCGCAGCCGCAGCCGCCGAGCCGCCGCCGCCGCCCGAAGCCGAGCCATCGCCGCCGCCTTCCCGCCGCCGCCGCCCGGAGCCCCGCAGCCCCACCGGAGCCCGCCAGACTTCGCTGGAGCCCGACGAGCTAGCCGCCCGCCGTCGCCGCCATTTTTTTAAACCCGTTCGTTTTTTTAGAAAACCTAGATCCGGTTTTTTCTGAAAACCCTAGTTTTTGTTTTTTTAGATTAGATCGGTTTTTTTCGGTTTAGTTTTTTTAGCGGACGTTCGTCCGTACGTTCGCTTTAACGAACGAGTTCGCCGTTTAGTCTCTGTTAACGAACGTTCGTTCGTTAGCCTGTTCGTCCGTTTTCTTTTTCTCGGATTTTTTCCGCGATTATTTCTGATCGCGATTTCCGATCTGTTTTTCGTTTTCGTTTTTCTTTTCGCTCGTTTGTCGGAATCAGGCGATTCAAGCGCCTAGAGTTTTGTCTCGAAGCCCTCTTTCTGTTTAACCAACTCAAACAAGTTTTTGCTACTGTAAAATTTGACTTAGGTCCAGATTAGTAAACGAAGCTTGTTTCTTTCGCCGTTTGAGTTTCGTTGCTTCGTTTGATTTGATTCTTTTTGCAAACCGGAGTTCTGAAGTTGAACTTTCTAGTTAGATCTCTTATTCGAGTTTTACCTATGCATTAGATGAGTACTTATTGTATGCTTGTTTGTTTGCGATAGAGTACCCGGAGTGCGCCGCTTGCTACTTCAAATCCCTAGGTTTCACGGATCATCAGCAAGGCAAGTAACACTTTGATCATACTTTCATACCCAGTTTTATTGCATTAGATCAATCCTCAAACACTGCATGATTAGGATCTGATTAAATTGTGGGTTTTGGGAAGTAGATGAGGTAGTACCTATTACCTGTTTTGTATTCAAACCCTTGGGAGTTACTTCTACGTTTGCTTATATTGCCATGCTATGCTCGTAGACGTGGATTGGGTTTGAGTGTATCCATGACAGATGTGAGTTTGTTAATTAATGGTTCAACTTAAGGTGGCAACTTAAATACACATCTGGGTGGATTGAGGCACCTGGGTATTCCAGCGATTGCCTGTTGTTTTATGGACCGCCACCCAGGCTCAAAGGGATCATAAGGTTATTCATGCTAGAAACTTCCGTGTGCAGCCGCAAGCTATTATGGGCTCTAGCATAGTTGATTAAGTTGTGTGAACTCTTACAGTGGTAGACTAGCAGATGTAGGGGAAGTAGGTGTAACTGTCTACCCGATCGTAAGGTGCTAACGCTTCTGAAAGACTATGTCTTGGTCATCCATTTCTCAAACACCATGTAGTGCGAGAATCCCAACGGAGGAGATCGAGTCTTGTGGGGAAAAGTGCACAAACCTCTGCAGAGTGTACAATCTAATCATGGTTAGCCGTGTCCCCGGTTATGGACAACTTGAGTATCTAGTACTTGGATTATCATGTGAATCTCATCATGTTACTTTAATTAATTTTGTTGGGATTAATGTTGAAACTTAATTGGGATTGAGATGGTGTCACCCATTCTCAATGTTTAACAAACACCATGATAGTTAAATAAAATTTATTCCTTTGAAGTAGGGAAAAATTGGCTTTTCGCAAAACTGTAACCATAGAGCTTTCCACCAGCCAAATATGCATGTAGTATAGCATTATTCTGTTCATTACTCTCTATGTGTTACATTGCCAGCATATTCCATGTGCTGACCTGTTTTCGGGCTGCAACGTTTCATGTTGCAGACTTTTCAGACGACGAGTAAGGTGCCTTAGGTCGTGGTCTTATACTCAGTGATGCCGTTGGAGTTGATGGACTCGCTTATCTTCCAAGTCTTCCGCTGTTATCGTTTTTAGATGGCCTTAAGCCATATTTATTGTATAAGTTCTCGTTTGAGACATTCAATGTAATAAGTGTGTGATTGCTACTCTGTTATAAATCCTTCGAGTACTGTGCGTGTCAGCATTACTGATCCAGGGATGACACTGATGCATAGGGACTTGACCGTCTGAGGTCTGGTCTCTATAGTTCGGCCGCTTCGAGAGGGATCGTCTGGAGCGGCAGTGGGCGTTCGAGCTGGCGAGCTTCGCTGAACATGTAGCAGCGGCAGGCACCGTATTGTATTTGTCTAGCTCGTCAGTAGGCTCCTCCTCCTCTGCCTCTTACTGAGCGTGCTCGGCAGAGAAGAGGCTGCCGTAAGTAGCACAAAGCCCCTCCGTAGTAGTATTTAGGGGCTATTTTGTTTAGTTCATCTGACTATAGATGTGTGGTGGAACTGTACAACGTACTTAATTTTTTTTGAAAGCTTACTGACAGTAGGAGAGGCTCCTACTGACTTTTAAATTAATGCAACACCAGGATCAGGGGAGGTGTGGCCCCATAGTTACAAGGTATAGAGTTGAGAATTACAATACAGACTAGTTAGAGCTAAGAGGTGTCGAAGCCTAGAAAGAAGCAAACTAGGGGGTGGTAGAGATCAGATAGCGGCCACCAATCCTCTGATGAAGGGGTGGAGAGAGTTTCTGGTGCGGTGTACCATCATGGACATATCATTTTTGAACCTGTCTCTCCAGGATTCCATTGATGGCATCACATTCCTAAAATGTTTATTATTTCTCTCTTTCCATACCCCCAAGCTGCTATGATGAAGGTTTCCATGAATAATGGACCACCCCAGGATCTTTTTCCCTCATGGATGAGATCCAGCCTGCATTGGGAATCATGCCAGTGCATTCCAATCGCAGTCCAACACTCAGTTGCAAATGGGCATTTGAAGAACAGGTGGGTCACTGTTTCCTCCGGGGGCGCGTCACAAAGCAGACAGGTGTACACATCACCTTCCAGTTTGTATTGTCTCCTCCTCAACATGTTTCGAGTATTCAGTCGATCAGCAAACAGAAGCCAAGCAAAAACTTTCCATTTGTTCGTGCATTTGGATTCCCAGATCCAGGGAAAAACTGCATCCACAATAACATCTTTAAAGCAGAACTTATAGTAGTCACTTGATTTGAAAGCACCTAGCGCTCTAGCATCCCAGACACAGCACCATTTGTCATTCGTGTCACTGCCAGGATTAATCCCCACAGTTAAGGCCTGAATCTCTTCAACTTCTGCTCTTGCCTGAGGAGAGAATGGTATGTGAAAAGCCTCTCCAATGGTGTTAGATCTCAGCAATGTCTGTATTGACACATCCTCTTCTCTCGCAAATGAGAACGCCCGCGGGTATGCAGTCTCCAGTGGTTGATCACTCCAAAGATCCTTCCAGAACAAGGCTGTACTACCGTCCCCAACTTTGATCTCCGTCACTCCTCTGAAGATGTCTGAAAGCTGCATGAGATCCCGCCACCAGAAGGATCCACATGGTTTCGAGGCATGCGGTACAACGATTGAGTAATATGAACTCCATATCAGGTTCACCCATGGCACATTTAGTTTGTTGTAAAACTTGTGTAGCTGCTTGAGCAAAAGGCCTTGATTCTGAAGTTTAAGGTCCACAATCCCAAGTCCCCCTACCGCCTTGGGGCGGCAGACGAGCTCCCAAGAGGCAAGAGAAGTGCTTTTTGTCCCATCCTCCGTCTTCCTGCTCCAGAAGCAATGCCTACGGATTTTATCCAGGTGTTCCACTATCTTAGGAGGGATTCTGAGGGAACACATGGCATACACCATAAGCGATGACACCACTGAATTAACATAGGTGAGTTTTGATCCGTAGTCTAGCAGGTTAGCGGCCACCGAGACTCTTCTCTCAACAGACGTCACAAGAGGCATGAAATCCATAATTGTGGGTTTAGTAGTCCCAAGCGGGAGCCCTAAATATGTGAATGGCATTTTCCCCACAACACAACCAAACATGTCCGCAAAATCCAGTGCCTCAACGTACTTAAAATTAGCTAGTATATATAGTTGAACTAGCTATTTCAGTACGTGGTTGGCAACAATTGGGGAAAAGTTTGGTTGGTTCAACTATCGAGTTGAACTGTTTGTATAAATTAAGAACGACTGCTTAATCTATGAATGAAATCTATGCTTAATTACTGAATTTTAGTTGCAAAAAATAAATAGTGCTAGTGATTTTTAGCTGCATATTTTGACAAATCGCAGTGTTACAAGGATTGACAAATGGCAATGTTACTAGATCAACAAATGTCAATCTTTCCAGTTTGACAAATGGCAACATACCCAATATGACAGATGCAAATCTTACCAAATTGTTTGTACGTGGTTGCACACGGGTCATCCAAACCAACCGTTTGCGTTGAAGGGATGCACAAATCCTGCGCTGTGAATTTTCCCTCGACTTAAGGGGGAAGACCATGGCTCTCACTTTACATACGGATGTTCTATCTAAAATGTTTGCGATCAAGAGCTGCAGAAATCCCGCTCGGCACATTTTCTCTTGGCTTCCTAGGGAAGTTGTCGGTTTGCATATGTATGTTCTAACTAAAATGTTTGCGATCAAGAGCTGCACAAATCTTGCTAGGCACATTTTCCCTTGGCTTCCTGGGGAAGTTGTCGGTTTTGCATACGGGTGTTCTAACTAAAACGTTTGCGATGAGTGTTTTATATTTAAAAACCGTATTAAACTGCAGCTTGGGCGCCATTAATGGAGAGGATGCGAGCAAGGCGGGCGGCCATGGAAGTCAAAGGGCTCGTTTCCCGGTGAGCCTGCATGGCGTACAGCTCGCACGCTTCTCGATGAGCCTCCGCATTGGAGTACAACTCGCACGCCTCCCGCACGTCACCTCCTAGCCATTAAAAGAGTGAGGCGTGGCATCATGTGAATGTTTAACGGAACACACACAATTTAAATTATACAAAACGTTTGAGATATTACAGTGGCAGCTATTTGTTTCAAAATGCCTTTGTTGGCTGTTATTAAAGTGCGCCTTCTCTCAAAATGGATACGAAAATACCACAACATGTCGGGTGCCATTCCATTATAGCATGCCAAGTTTCATGAATTTCGGACGAGTTTTGGATTTACTAGAATTTAAAAACAAAGCATCTGAACATTTTGCCGGCAATCAACAGTGCCCTGGTGTTTGAAATCCATTCCCATTTCTTGCATGGGACCGAAGCATGCACCGAAGGAGACAAATTTGATTTTTCGACCAATTTATATGCACTGGAGCATGTGCATGTAGTTCAAATTTGAATTGTGCACATAAAATGCCTAGAAAACCCAGTTAATGTATAAAAATGTCCAAACGAACCCTGAAAAATTCCAAATTAAACACAACACTCCTGAAAATTTCTATGTTGACACTAGAAATTTTTTGAAAGCAATAAGAGACAACGGATATCGTTTCATCCCCAAAGGTGGCACGTTCCCTACCGAAACCATCACACTTGTTGTGAGAAGCTCTGGTTTGTGAGAAGCTTATACCGAAACCTGCCCCAAATGGGACAAAAATTTTACCACGGCATGTTGATGCCGCTCCATGATAGCATGCCAAGTTTCATGAATTTTAGACGAGTTTTGGATTTACTAGAATTTTAAAACCAAGTATCTCAATGTTTGCGGCCGAGTGATGGTGGCAGGGTGTTTGAAATTCATTCCCATTTCTTGCATGGGACCTAAGCATGCACCGAAGGACACAAATTTGTTTTTTCAACCAATTTATATGCACTGGTGCATGTGCATGTAGTTCCAATTTCAATTATGCACCTGAAATGCCTACAAAACCAAGTTAATGTATAAAAATGTCCAAACGAACCCCAAAAATTCAAAAATTAAACACAACACTCCTGTTGTTCTATGTTGACACTAGAAATTTTTTGAAAGCAATAAGAGGCAACAGATATCGTTTCGTCCCCAAAGGTGGCACGTTCCCTACCGAAACCATCACGCTTGTTGTGAGAAGCTTATACTCAAACCTGCCCCAAATGAGACAAAGTTTTTACCATGGCATGTTGATGCCGCTCCATTATAGCATGCCAAATTTCATGAATTTCAGGCGAGTTTTGGATTTACTAGAATTTTAAAACCAAGTATCTCAATGTTTGCGGCCGAGTGACGGTGGCAGGGTGTTTGAAATTCATTCCCATTTCTTGCATGGGACCTAAGCATGCAACCAAGGACACAGATTTGATTTTTCAACTAGTTTATATGCACTGGAGCATGTGCATGTAGTTCAAATTGAATTATGCACCTGAAATGCCTACAAAACCAAGTTAATGTATAAAAATGTCCAAACGAACCCCAAAAAATTCCAAAACTAAACACAACACTCCTGATGTTCTATGTTGACACTAGAAATTTTTTGTAATCAATAAGAGGCAATGTATATCGTTTCGTCCCCAAAGGTGGCACGTTCCCTACCGAAACCATCACGCTTGTTGTGAGAAGCTCTGGCTTGTGAGAAGCTTATACCCAAACCTGCCCCAAATGGGACAAAATTTTTACCACGGCATGTTGATGCTGCTCCATGATAGCATGCCTTGTTTCATGAATTTCAGAAGAGTTTTGGATTTACTAGAATTTGAAAACCAAGTATCTTAATGTTTGCGGTCGAGTGACGGTGGTAAGGTGTTTGAAATTCATTCCCATTTCTTGCATGGGACCTAAGCATGCAACCAAGGACACAAATTTGATTTTTCAACCAGTTTATATGCACTGGAGCATGTGCATGTAGTTCATATTTGAATTATGCACCTGCAATGCCTACAAAACCAAGTTAATGTTTAAAATGTCCAAACGAACCCCGAAAAATTCCAAAATTGAACGCAACACTCTTGTTGTTCTATGTTGACTCTAGAAATTTTAGGAAAGCAATAAGAGGCAACAGATATCGTTTCGTCCCCAAAGGTGGCACGCTCCCTACCGAAACCATAACGCTTGTTGTGAGAAGCTCTGGTTTGTGAGAAGCTTATACTGAAACCTGCCCCAAATGGGATAATTTTTTTATCACGGCATGTTGTTGCCGCTCCATGATAGCATGCCAAGTTTCATGAATTTCAGACGAGTTTTGGATTTACTAGAATTTTAAACCAAGTATCTCGATGTTCGCGGCCGAGTGACGGTGGCAGGGTGTTTGAAATTCATTCCCATTTCTTGCATGCGACCTAAGCATGCACCAAAGGACACATATTTGATTTTTCAACCAATTCATGTGCACTGGAGGATTTGCATGTAGTTACAATTTGAATTATGCACATAAAATGCCTGGAAAACCTAGTTAATGTATAAAAATGTCCAAACGAATCCCAAAAAATTCCAAAATTAAAGACAACACTCATGTTGTTCTATGTTGACACTAGAATTTTTTTAAAGCAATAAGAGGCAACGGATATCGTTTCGTCCCCAAAGGTGGCACCTTCCCTACCGAAACCATCACGCTTGTTGTGAGAAGCTCTGGTTTGGGAGAAGCTTATACCCAAGCCTGCCCCAAATGGGGCAAAAAATTTACCACGACATGTTGATGCTGCTCCATGATAGCATGCCAAGTTTCTTGAATTTCAGACGAGTTTTGGATTTACTAGAATTTAAAAACCAGGTATCTCAATGTTTGCGGCCGAGTGACGGTGGCAGGGTGTTTGACATTCATTCCCATTTCTTGCATGGGACCTAAGCATGCAACCAAGGACATATATTTGATTTTTCAACCTGTTTATATGCACTTGAGCATGTGCATGTAGTTTAAATTTGAATTATGCACCTGAAATGCCTACAAAACCAAGTTAATGTATAAAAACGTCCAAACGAACCCTGAATATTTCCAATTTTTTGACGACACACCTATAGTTGCATGTTCACTGCAGATAAAATTTCTACTAATTCAAACACCATCCTTTGCAACTGTGACCCCATTACATAATTCAAATCAAGACAAAAAATCAAGTAGATCGCACACCGTTTATCATCACCAACCGTGTGAGATGCAGCACAAAATATCTTGGAGCACCGCCGGAGTGTCAAGCGCACTATCCCGCTCCTCAAATATCATTTCACTGTTCAATCGTCGTGGGTGAAAAATGGGGACGTGGACTCGCGTCGTGAGGGCAACTTCAGCGGCCCACTCCAGCGAGAGCGCGGCCGCAGCCGCCAGGCGCGTGCTAACAAGCTTCGTGAGGGCGACCGGCAACTTCGTCCGGGCGGCGAAGGCAGCCCAAACGGCCGCTGTTGTTTCTTAGGCGGCGGCAGCAGCATTTGCCTTGGGGATAGCAACTGGCGAGAGTGGCACAACAGCTATCCGTTCCGCAGCGGCGGCCTTAGCTCTGATGGAGGCCGCCCACGACCATGTCGAGGCCGTCCACGCCCAGCTTGTGGCTATCACCACACAAATTGAACAAAGCTTCTCTGACAACGGTCGGCAACCCACAACCGAAGAGTTGGCAATCACCGAGAGAGTTCGAGCAGCCGTCCGTTCCTACGCGAGATACCTTGCCACGATGGAGCCCGCCAAAGCCCAGATCGCGGCCGCCCACGCCCAGCTCGTGACGACATATTCCAAAGATATGGCGGATGTGGATGGCGAGATGCTTGTCGAGTATGGTGCGATTGATGCCATGGAGCCCTTCCCCAGGAGACCGTTGGGCTCGAGCTACACATGGAGGCAGCGGAGGAGATTGACGAGCACCAGCCGTAGTAGTACTCTTTGTTTCGTTTCATTAAGAGCGCCGGTCTTTAATTTGTTAGAGTAATGTTTAGGTCAGCTAGCTTTGTTTAATTGATGAACTTGCTCGATTCAGAAGTGTAGGTGTGCTATAGTCTCCTTTGTGTACCCAAATTATGCAATGACGTGGATGACCACTATAACTAGGGAAATTCGAACCAATTTTTTTGACGTTCAAACTCATCACACACGGGTTAAGCTATCTGAATCATTTGTGATGTTCACACATTGTAAACAGTTCTGAATAAGGGTCCGTGTCTGATGACACTTTGCGCACCAGTTTTTTCGCTGAAGTGATTCCAAATTTTTGGCTTCCGCAGAAATATCTACCTCCGCGCCCCCTCCCCCTTACCAAAAGCCGCATTTCCCCTGTTTCCGCCTTCCTTTCCAAGTTGAAAACTTCACTCCTTGCTTGCAGCGCCGCCTCCTCGCCGGCGGCCCTCCTTCATGCTGCTCGGGTAATACACACCCGACCCCCATCCTCCTCCTCGTTCCACATCCCACATGCCCTGACTGCCGGCGCGACACCTTCCACCCAAATCACCGACCCCTCCACCAAATAAGCGCCGCCCTAAGCCATGGTGCGCAAAGTATAGCCAGGATCTCAAGGAGCATTTGGCAGCGGAGAAGCAAATCGCGGCCGCACGCACGGATGAGGTCGCGATGGCTGCCATTCATGTCGACCCACAGATCTTGGAGGAGCACCTCGCCGTCGAGGCCACCGTCGATGCCTCACGCGCCGCCGACGCGACGCGGTTGGCTGTTTGGTTCAATTCTGCAATGCGATGTTCAATTGTTATGGGTGCATTCTGTTATTATATACCATGTGAGAAATAAATCGAATTTGGCTGTAGTAAATACATGAGAAACAAATACAATTGCTATATTTCCAAGTTATTAAGCATGCTTGGTTTGGTTAACTATCTGATCTTCTATTAGGAGCATGTTATATCGTGCAATGTGGTGCTTAGTTAACGTTTGGTTCATTTGTTGTGGTGTTTAGTTAACTGTTTTGTTTGGTTCAATTATGCAATGCGATGTTCAATTGTTGTGGGTGCATTCTGTTATTGTATACCACGTGTGGAATAAATTGAATTTGTCTATACTAAATACATGAGAAACAAATACAATTGTTATATTTCCAAGTTGTTAAGCATGCTTGGTTTGGTTAACTGTCTGATCTTCTATTAGGAGTATGTTATATTGTGCAATGTGGTGCTCAGTTAATGTTTGGTTCATTTGTTGTGGTGTTTAGTTAACTGCTTGGTTTAATTTTGCAATGCGATGTCCAATTTTCATGGGTAGAATTTTGTATTGTTGTGCATGTGAGGAATAAATTGAATTTGGTTGCACTTAATACATGAGAAACATATAAGTGCTATATTTCCTAGTTCTTAATCATGCTTGGTTTGGATAAATGGGTTTTCCATATGGCTTGAATTAATCTGATTAATCTGCAATGCGCTTATTTTTCATCAACATATTTTACTGAGCATGCGAACCCTTACTTAACCTGATGACTAACTACCTTATATGTGTTGTAGGGAAACAATGGGAAGCACTGAGGTTTACAATCGAGGTTAGCACGTGCATGGTCTGTTGTCTAATAGCACATTATTGTGCAATTGCAAGAACCATTCTAATATTTAGGTTTTTAACAATTTGGTCTTGCACATGTAGGTCCTGCTGTCAGAGGTTTTTACCCACTGTTCGACCCTTTTTGCATATGGGGAAATGAGTTGTCCATGAATGTCAGTCAAGTTAAGAAACTCAAAAAGATTGTTAGGATAAAGAAATTAGCGACAAAAAACAACAAGATCTTTGTCTGCACAATGAAGAAGACATCAATTCACTACAGGATGGTACTAACTATTATACCTTGCCGTTTTTATTCCTTTGCCCCATTTCCAATATAGAGAAGATATTTATGCACATGCTTGTTTTCAGGCCTTTCCAAAGCAGTTCACTAATGATTACCTCTCAAACCACTTGTATGGTCAGGAGGCGAGGAAGGTATTCATACAACACCCGTGATTCAATATTGATGTATTCCTGAAGTGGACGAAGGATGGATGGTCAATCATCCACAGGCACTGGCCTAAAGTTACAAAGACCTTCAACATCAACGAAGGCTCAATATTTGCCTTCTGCTTCAGCAGTTTTCCAGATGAGATACATCTGTCTATGTACCGTCTATGATGCTAATTTCAAAAGGTTATAGATGTTGCATGTGAAACTTGGTGCTGGTGTAGTTGTGTAATGGGGTAGTTGAGTGCTGAAGCTATATGATGTTGTACTCTGATGTATTTCAATTATGAAAATGAAATATATTGTGTGCTTAATATGAAATGTCAATTAGATTAATAAATGGATTATTAATAATCAGATAATCAGCCTGCTAATTGGGTTTCTCTATTGCAAATAGTTATTGAGAAAACACCGTGTGTGATGCATTCAATAACGCACACAGTTTCTAAAAATAAACCGTGTTAGATTAATGAACAATCACACACGACATCCTCTTGAAAACTGTTTGCGTTAGGCCACCTGGCGCAAACGTTTACCACATAAAAACAGTGTGTGATGGACAGCCTTTGCCACAAAGTTTCTTCTATTGAAAGGATCGGGAAGAGGTGTCTAGAGGGGGGGGGGGTGAATAGACTCTTAGCAAGAAAAGTTGCAGTTTTTAATTTCTTTAATTTGAAGTGGAGTTTTAGACAAGTTTAAACATTCACAATACATATCAAGCGAGCATGACAAGAGTATATGAGCAGCGGAAAGTAAAGCATGCAATGTGCAAGAATGTAAAGGGGTGGGTTTGGAGTGTGCAACCGCAATTGGAGACACGGAGATTTTTGGCGTGGTTCCAATAGGTGGTGCTATCGTACATCCATGTTGATGGAGACTTCAACCCACGAAGGGTAACGGTTGCGCGAGTCCACGGAGGGCTCCACCCATGAAGGGTCCACGAAGAAGCAACCTTGTCTATCCCACCATGGCCATCGCCCACGAAGGACTTGCCTCACTAGGGTAGATCTTCACGAAGTAGGCGATCTCCTTGCAAGTACAAACTCCTTGTTTCAACTCCACAATCTTGACGGAGGCCCCAAGTGACACCTAACCAATCTAGGAGACACCACTCTCCAAAAGGTAATAGATGGTGTGTTGATGATGAACTCCTTGCTCTTGTGCTTCAAATGATAGTCTCCCCAACACTCAACTCTCTCTCACAGATTTGGATTTGGTGGAAAGATGATTTGAGTGGAAAGCAAGTTGGAGAAGGCTAGAGATCAAGATTTATGTGGTTGGAATGGAATGTCTTGACCCTAACACATGAGTAGGTGGCTCTCTCTCAGAAAGTGTATGCTGGAAGTGTAGGCATGTTCTGATGGCTCTCCTAATGAATGAAGAGTGGGTGGAGGGGTATATATAGCCTCCACACAAAATCTAACCGTTACACACAAATCACCAAACTCGGTGGGACCGAATCAGAAAACTCGGTTGGACCGATTTAGTTCATAATGTGACCGTTAGGCATTTCGGTGGGACCGATATGATCAACTCGGTGGGACTGATGTGCTAGGGTTAGGGTAAAATCTCATCTCGGTTTGACCGATTACACAAACTCGGTGGGACTGATTTTGGTAATAGGCTAACCAGAGAGTTGGTCAGGCAAACTCGGTGGGACCGATTACAAAACTCGGTAGAACCGAATTCATTGCAACATGAACCAGAGAGTTTGCAAGCCCATCTCGGTGAGACTGGGATCCCATCGGTGAGACCGAATTGATTAGGGTTTCTAGCAGTGGCTATGTCAAATGAACTCGGTGGCGCCAGATAGAAAGTTTCGGAGGGGCCGAGTTTGACTTTGGTTTGGGACATATGTGGATATGAGAAAGTGGTTGAGGGTTTTGGAGCATATCACTAAGCACTTTGAGCAAGCAAGCCATTAAGCAACACCTCATCCCCTTTTAATAGTATTGGCTTTCCTATGGACTCAATGTGATCTTGGATCACCAAAAGTAAGATGTAGAGTCTTGAGCTTTTGAGCTTGAGCCAATCCTTTATCCTTAGCAACTTGAAGGGGTTCCATATCCTCTTGTCCATGCCACTCCATCTGTTGAACTTGTCTGAAATATTCTAGATAAAAACATTAGTCCAACAAGAGATATGTTGACATTGATTACCAAAATCACCCCGGGAGCACTTGTGCTTTCAATCTCCCTCTTTTTGGTAATTGATGACAACATACATCAAAGCTTTAGATAAAGATATAGAGAATAACAAGTAAAGCTTTGGAAGGACATGTAACATGCATAGGCTCCCCCTACATGTATGCAATCATGTCAATATGGATTGTAAGAGCATGTGAATGCATAACCATGACAGAGCAGGCAATGTGTTACATGTATCTTGGCTATATGCAACAGAGCAAATGATATGAATATATGAAGTGTAACTTCATGTTCATGATTCCTTCTTGCAAACAATATGTACATTAGCAAGAAATCTTCATGCACATGACTGTGATGCATATACTTACCTTGTGGTCTTGAGCTGGCTTAGGAAGAGATGAACCTGAGTAAACAAGGTTAGATAACACAGATACATCTACTAGACAGAGCAAACAAGAGAGGCCACAAGAGTACCAAGATTGGGATAACATGTAGAGAGTGAGTACTAGGTACTCTATTGGATACAGACATGTCCCCAAAGGTAAAATATGTGCAATGAATTCAAATACTTCCTTCCCTAACAGTCTTTCTCCCCCCTGAATCTTATATTGGATAATGGGAGAAAGTAGGGAACCAGAATCAGAGCAAAAACAGATCAGATCACAGAAACATAGCATAGACATGTCTTTCCCCTCTTAAAGACATGTGACTTCTCTCCTCTTGAACACCAGGCATCTGGGGCATGTGATTCCTCTCTCCCCCTTTTGAAGGATTAAGCTTTGATGTGATCTCTCTCCCCCTTTGACATCAATTTCCAAGAAGGGATCTTCTGGAGTGTGAGTCGAAATAGGTTTGGTCCTTGAGTCATAGAGCAAAGCAGCATATAAAATGTGATGCTGGTAGAGGACAAGAATCATTGAGTGGAGTTGGAACAAAAGTGCAGAAACAAGTGGCAGATTGTCTTTTCTGCAGTGAAATCGGTGACACCGAGTTGTGTTCTTCAGTTGCACCAAACGGGTTCGGTTGGACCGAAAGTGACAAACCGGTGGGACCGAGTTCAACACAAAGAAAGAGCAATAGTCACCTCAGCTCACTAGGCAAATAAGATCTCACAAAGATTTGCAAGGAATTAACTGAAGGATTTGCAATGAATTGGGTGCAGGATTTGCAATTGAAAGGAAAGGGGAACAAAAATGCAAGGAACCAATGCAAGAATTCAGAGAAACACTAGAGAACTTCATCTAGAAATGGGCGGTGACAAAGTCACCTATGTTAGAGTATATTGACTAAGGAGTCAAGTGAGAACACTTGATCATAAGTCATACTCATCGTTTAAGCTCAAAATGGGGTCACCATTTTTCGTTTAAGCATTTGATGTATTCACATCTTGTTGAGCTGCTTTGACCCATGACTTGGAGTAAAGCTTCTCTAATATGGAATAACATACCTTGGGTGGTGGTGTTGAACTTGATCATGTAGTTGAACTTGCGTGGAGTGATCGAGGTTGATGTAGCGCATCAAGGATTGGGAGCACCACTTGGAGTTGAGTTCATCTACCTACATGGGTTAGTTTTGCAAGGAAGAGCACTTGTGTATCCAACATCACAATCAAGAAATTTGATACCAAATGAAATTTGATATATAGAATTTGTCAAAGGATATGGTGAAGGGTTTCATGCTTCCTTGTCTTCGACCACCATGGTGTAGAGACTTGGTGATGTAGAGATTGCTCAAGGTGTGAGTGAGTTGCAATCCCATGGATTTAGATTCATCCAAGTACCTACAAGGGTTAGATAGCATGCAAGGGTACAAATGTATCCAAGACATATGATTATCATCATAAGAGAAGAATCAAGGATTAGTCATAGGCTCATGCCTTGCATGTATCCACATGGAGTTCCTACTCCAAGTTTGAAGCATCAATGATGTTCAATTCACCTCTCAAACGGCAAAATACTTTCTCATCAAGCGGTTTGGTGAATATATCCGCCAATTGCTTATCGGTACGAACATGCTTAAGATCAATGTCCCCTTTAGCAACATGATCTCGAATGAAATGATGACGAACCTCAATGTGCTTAGTTCGAGAATGTTGCACGGGATTGAGAGCAATCTTAATAGCAGTCTCATTGTCACAAAGCAATGGAACATAAGAAGAAATTGTTTGTAGGGTACGAAACCACCTCAAAGCTATTATTTCCGATCAATCTATCCTAGATTTTGTACTAAAATAACACCAAGCTATTCT
The DNA here is from genome assembly GCF_018294505.1 of Triticum aestivum. Classification (NCBI taxonomy): domain Eukaryota; kingdom Viridiplantae; phylum Streptophyta; class Magnoliopsida; order Poales; family Poaceae; genus Triticum; species Triticum aestivum. The sequence continues at coordinate 388,235,695 of NC_057805.1, forward strand.
TTCCGATTGATCCAATCAAGAGTTCGTACTAAAATAACACCATATGATACACATCAACCAACTCCAATGTCACCTAGATACTCCAATGTTACTGCGAGTATCCGTGAGTTGATTATATGATATGCATCAAACAATTTCAGATTCATAATACTCAATCCAACACAAAGAACCTCAAATAGTGCCCCAAGATTTCTACTGGAGAAACAAGGACGAAAACGTGCATCAACCCCTATGCATAGATTACCCCAATGTCACCTCGGGAATCCGCGAGTTGAGTGCCAAAACACATATCAAGTGAATCAATATGATACCCCATTGTCACCACAGGTATTCATAGCAAGACATACATCAAGTGTTCTCAAATCCATAAAAGTATTCAATCCGATAAAATGAAATATCAAAGGGAAAACTCAATTCACAACAAGATAGAGAGGGGAAAACACCATATGATCCAACTATATTAACAAAGCCCGCGATACATCAAGATCGTGACATCTCAAGAACACGAGAGAGAGAGAGAAAGAGAGAGAGAGATTAAACACATAGCTACTGGTACAAACCCTCAGCCCCGAGGGTGGACTACTCCCTCCTCATCATGGTGGCCGCCGGGGTGATGAAGATGGCCACCAGTGATGATTCCCCCCTCCGGCAGAGTGCCGGAACAGGGTCTAGATTGGTTTTTCGTGGATATAGAGGCTTGCGATGGCGAAACTTTTGATCTAGGGTTACCCCGAGGGTTTCTGGAATATTTGGGAATTTATAGGGCGAAGAGGCGATGCGGGAGGCCACCGAGGTGGGCACAAACCACCAGGGCGCGCCTGGGCCCCCAGGCGCGCCCAGGTGGGTTGTGCCCCCCTCGGGGCACCCCTCTGATACTTCTCTGGCCCACTAGATGTATTCTTGTCCAAAAAAATCTCCAAAAAGTTTCGCTGCATTTGGACTCCGTTTGGTATTGATTTTCTGCGATGTAAAAAACAAGCAAAAACAGCAACTGGCACCGGGCACTATGTCAATAGGTTAGTCCCAAAAAATGATATAAAGTTGCTGTAAAATGATTGTAAAACATCCAACAATGATAATATTACAACATGAATACTTCATAAATTATAGATACGTTGGAGACGTATCAGCATCCCCAAGCTTAATTCCTACTCGTCCTCGAGTAGGTAAATGTTAAAAGAAATAATTTATGAAGTGTGAATGCTAGCAAAATTCATAAGTTTGATCAATGATAATTTCAATCACTTTTCCTAGAATTATTACAACAACTCTTTCTCATAAAACTCATCATGTTAAAGTAGCAACCAATTCACATGTTAAGGTTCAAACAATGAATCCTCTTGAAACTCAATAACCTATATTCTTAGTCACCAAACAATTACAATTCAACTTATCCAACAAAGTCCAAGTAAGAGCTCCACATACTCAATCATCATGTAGTCTACCATGATTGCTACTACTCAAAGCATATTCTTAGAACAAATGGTATCCATCGAACACAGAGAAAGATAGAAATATTTCGCCTCCCAACTCATTTATCATAGAGATAATTGTCAACAATAATAAATCATGACCAAATATATTTGACTCGTCATATGTGCCTAGATCTTTCCCCACCACATGATGCTTGCCAACTAGAGAATAATTGAGGTTGAAATGAGAATTTATACTATTGACTCTTTGCATGAAAGTAAATACTGAAAAGTAAAAGATAGGCCCTTCGCAGAGGGAAGCAGAGGTTGTCATGCACTTTTTATTTGGATGCCCAAGCTCTTAATGCAAAGGAACGTCACGTTATACTGCCCCTTATGATAGCAACCTTTATTATGCAGACCGCTGCTTTTATTACTTTGCCATCACAAGTTCGTCCAATGCTCAATATTCCCTTACAATAAAAGATCAAACATATTTAGGAGCAATTTTTATTGCTTTATGCACCGACGCCAACTTACTTGAGGGATCTTATTCTATCCATAGGTAGGTATGGTGGGCGCTCATGGCAAGAAACTGGGTTTAAGTGGTTTTTGGGTGCACAAGTAGTATCTCTACTTAGTAAGAATTTTTGGCTAGCAAAAGATCCTAAGCAAACACCACATGTTGAAGGATATATGACAATATAACTTCTATGCAAATATACACAACCATAACTCATTACGTTGTCTTGCTTGACCAACTTCAACTAATTTGCTCAAGTTTGAAAATAATTAATGGGTATTCACAATCATAGAAGATTTCCAAGATAATATATTTGCATGTGAAAGTTCTCTTCCTTACACTAATCATTCATGAATTGCTTGTATGACCAATATTGTGATTGTCAAGCTTCAAAAGATTTCACTTTCGAAACCCAATGTGAAGCTACCACTAGGCATGATATGAACATTTAATTTCAACTTCATGATATTCAATTCATTCAACTTTACTCTTAGGATATAAGTGAAGCACAAGAGTAAATGACAAACTACTCCAAAAAGATGTAAGTGAAGATCAAGGTGTCTGTGCAACAGACCCCGGGTGTGTTTCCCAACTGTGCACAGGCACAAGATCAAGATTGAAGCATCAGCTTAAGTCGGAGGTTGAAGAACCAACATGCAGCTCGGGGAGATTGAGATCAAACCAAAGGAATAGGATATCGGCAAGAGAAGAGCCTCTCTCGCCGGGCAGGCGACCCCGGCAAGGGGCCAGGCCACCACCAGAAGCAAGCAACCAAGACTCCCCGGAAGCGCTTGCCGGGGGTTGCGGGGCCTGAACCACCCCGCCAACCGTGCAAGTATGACCCACATCATCAATCAGTGTGGTGTTAAGCCACAAGGTGATTAAGTGGCAGCATTTGCCACATGGCAGCCATCTCCTACAAAAAAACCCACAGGTGACACCCGTCCAGCGATGTGTCAAGAGAACAGATGCGGAGCTGGCAAGATAAGCCCGGCAAGCCTTACCGGGCAGCTAGTGATGTGACACTGAGCGGTGCATTTAATGCACCCTGCTAGCCCGCAGAGTTAGGTATGATAGCACTGTTTGCTATCATATCAGTGGGTAATGATTGTTTTGCCACTGTGGTGACCCCTTAATCTATAAAAGGAGGCCCATGGCAATCATAGGAGGGGGTTAGAGGGTTGGAAACTTGACACACCCAAGTCACCATACGCTTGTGGTCACTTTAGCCCTGACGCGGGCCTTGCCGGGCAAGTGTACCACGCACCACCATGTTCATTTCCACCATCAATAGACCAAAGAAGGAGTAGGGTTTTACGCCTTGCGGCGGCCCAAACCTGGGTAAATTGCTTGTGTGCTCTCGCCGTGCTGCCGCGCGCTGATCTGCTCTTTGTGCAACGCGACGTCCCCCGCCAAACCAGCAAGGGGCCGCCCGGTCCCATAGGTGGCCGCGGATATCCCGAGACATCTTTGGTGCGCCAGGTAGGGGGATCGCTTGTGCGCGTGTGCAGAACGTCATCTTCACCGCCATCTTCGTCTTTGACGACGCCATCGACCATGGCGCCCAACAAGAAGAAGTCCAGCCCTTCGGCCCAGCCATCTACCTTGAAGGCTCCGCCGCCTGTGACCTCTGATGCTGCGGGGGGTGCAGGGACAAGTGAGGACGTGAGCGCCGTTGGGGGCGTGGCAGGAGCAGGTGGCGCCATCGGCACTCCCCCTGCGGCTGACACGAGGGCTAAAGGCGTCAGAGGAGAACAGCTTCAGCAGCGTCTGGGCGATCATGCTCCGCAAGGTACGGACGGGAGGGTGACTCCGCTTACATCCCCTCCTCCCACCGATGCACGCAGCCACAGCTACGACGCTCGGTCGGGATGATCCACCGTCCTCCGGCCGTCCTTGCCACATGGGCGGTCATGGCACGTGTGTCTCCCCCCAGGCAAGCCAACCCAACCACTGCACCCGACGGAGCCGCGGACCCTCTAGCGCCATCACCGCGCGACTCCCCTGCTCAGGTGGCTGCCCTACCGCAGCGCGGGCGCGCCACCGCCGCCGTCGCCGCGGGCACTATCAAGAGCCAGGCGACGGTGCGGTCGAGGTCATCAACTTCCATGCTAAGCATAGCCACAGAGGCTATGGCGCAGGCCCAACTGCTACTAAGGTTCCTGCCAGCAGCCGAGCAAATGGATGAATGGCATGCCACCATCAAGAGTCTGCTCAGTTTCGCTGAGGCTGGGGGCTCGCGGCGCGCTGGCCCGCCACGACCTCCCCAAGTGACGACGACTGCTCGTACTGCTGGCCGAACGGAGGGGGCTGTCCCTACCGTGCAGTCCCCACCACGCAGCAGGCGCGGGCGCAGCAAGATCAAGATCCCGACGATGTCTCGATGGCCTCTTTCGACCCTCTAGCACGTCCAGGCCAACAGCGAACCCTGGAGGATAGGCGGTGGGGAGACGCGCGCGTCGTCGTGGGACGGCCTCTCGACGACCCCTGCTAGATCAACGGGTGCGGCGGCGTCAACGTCGACGAGCCTATGTTCGGTGTTGGCGGGTGCCTACCTTTCGAGGTCGGCTACCCTACCTTTACACGCGAGTTGCGGCAAGTCCATTGGCCGTCCGTCCGCACGTTCAAGCCGGAGATACCTGAGAAGTACGACGGGAGACTGAACCCAGCAAAGTTCTTGAGCATCTACACCATCGCTGTTCAGGCTGCCGGGGGAAGAGATGAGAAGGTGTTCGCAAACTATTTCCTGTTGGCTCTCAAGTCCAACATGAGATCTTGGCTCATGCACCTACCGGAGAACTCCATTTCGTCATGGGCAGACCTGTGCCATGAGTTCATCGGTGCCTTCACCGGTGGCCACCAGGAGCCCGGCAGGCCTAGCGACCTGCAGCTTCTCTAGCAGAAGGAAGGAGACACCCTCCGTAAGTATTTACAAAGATTCAGTAAAGTCCATAGGAATATTCCTAATATCCATCCTGTAGTTGTTATAGCAGCCTTCCAGTCCAATGTGCGCAATCGTCGCATTCATTCTAAGATGAATGTGCGGTTGCCCAAGACTGTGAAAGAGCTATACACACTAGTGGATAAGTGTGCTCGGATAGAGGAAGGAAGGAAGTTGCCCGGGGAGGAGGATTGTGTCAATGTTGATTCAGAGGAAGAAGATGAATCCACCAGTCAAAGAAAGGGCAATAAGCGCAACAAGAAACCAAGAGATAAGACAGTGATGACTGTGGAAGGTTTTGGCACGCCTAGTACCGGCAAGAAGGACAAGGCTGAGGCCCCCGGCAAGGAAGTTGCCACGTGCACTGCCTGTCGAGAAGCCGCTGCCGTGGAGAAAGCCGGGAAAGGTGATGGGCTGTACTGCAAGATCCACCAGACCAACGGCCACATCCTTCATGAATGTTATCAAGTTGAGCAGCTTGTCAAGAGACAGAGAGCAGAGTATGATAAGCATGATAAGGAGAAAGGTCAGAATGCTGCTGGCGGAAAGGGCAGAGGCGGTGAAGCAAACCGCCCTGGCAAACCCTTTCGGAACCAAGGAAAACCCGCCAGGGGCCCAGAGAAGGAAACCTGTGATGATTTGAGTGATGGAGGGAAGGAAGAGGAAACCAGTGAGCAGGAATTTTAGAGGGCCACTGACGCCCTATGCATTGATGGGGGTGCGTCTTTGCACTCCTCCCATCGCCAGCTCAAGCGATGGGCACGAGAGATAATGCTGTGGAGCCAGCGCCAGAGGCCCGGAAGCCGCTCATGGTCCCGCACGCCCATCATCTTTGATGAGGAGGACCACCCTTGCCACACCACCGCGGTAGGGTGTTTGCCGTTGTTGGTCTCCCCAACAATTTGCAACCTCAAGGTCACAAAGATGTTAGTGGATGGCGGGGCCGGGTTGAATCTAATTTCCCCAGCAGTTATTAACAAGCTTCAGATAGGAGAGGAAGAGCTGGAGGTTACCGGCACGTTTCAAGGAGTCAATCCCGGTAGGAGCCGTCCCAAGGGAAAGATTACGTTGCCGGTAACGTTTGGGGGAGAGCTAAACTATAGGACTGAGAAAATTGTGTATGATGTGGTTGAGCTCCCCCTGCCGTATAATGAGATTCTGGGACGACCGGCCTTGGCCAAGTTCATGGCAGCATCTCATTATGCTTACAACACTTTGAAGATGCCTGGGCCGTTGGGAGTCATCACCATCCCATTAGACGAGAAGGATGCGATTATCTGTGTGGACAAGATGTATCGGGATGCCGCCGTAGCAGAGGCTGCGGCAGCAACGGTCCCTGCCAAGGAAAGCAAAGGAAAGAAGACGGATTGTAGGACCTTCGGCAAGGAGTCCGGGAAGCGTGCCCCCTCCGAGTGCACGGCACCCGTTGACGATGTGCCGGAGTGTTCGAACAGCAAGAGATCCAAGGTTGCAGCACCCCAAGTGAAGAAGGTCCCGACAGGGCTGGCTGGTCTTGATGGTTTTTTCACCATCAGCGCCACCCTTGACGACAAATAGGAAAGCGCGCTTGTTGCCTTCCTGCGGGCGAATATCGATGTGTTTGCCTGGCAACCATCTGATATCCCCGGTGTTCCCAGGGAGGTAATCGAGCACCACCTTGCCGTCTGCCCACATGCCCGACCCGTCAAGCGTAAAGTTAGGAAGCAAGCCTTGGAGCGGCAATAGTTCATTGCCGAGGAAATCAAGAAGTTAGAGGCAGCTGGATTGGTCAGAGGAGTACTGCACCCTACATGGTTGGCACACCCAGTGGTAGTTCGGAAGGCAAATGGGAAATGGAGGATTTGCATTGATTTCACATATCTCAATAAGGCTTGCCCGAAGGACCCATTCCCTTGCTGCCCATAAATCAGATTGTGGATTCTACTTCAGGGTGCGATCTGCTCTCCTTTTTGGATGCTTACTCCGGATATCACCATATCTTCATGTCCAAAGAAGATGAGGAGAAAACATCATTCATCACTCCATGTGGTACATGGTGTTTTGTATGCATGCCTTTCGGATTGAAGAGTGCCGGGTCCACTTTTGCAAGCGCAGTCCAGATTGGTTTTGAGCCACAACTACACAGAAACATAGAAGCCTATATGGATGACATTGTGGTCAAGACCAAGGATTAAGGCCACCCTTATCCAGGATTTGGAAGAGATATTTGCTAATTTGCGCAAGATCAACTTGAAGCTTAACTCGGAGAAGTGTGTGTTTGGTGTTCCCTCTGGCAAGCTACTTGGATTCTTTGTGTCCCACCGGGAGATTGAAGCCAACCATGACAAGATCAAGGCCATTGAGCAGATCCAAGCGCCAAGGAGAGTTAAGGATGTGAGGCGCTTGACCGGATGCGTTGTCGCGCTAAGCAGATTCATTTCCAAGTCTGCCGAGCGTGCCCTGTCATTCTTTACAATTTTGAAGAAGGCAGGGCCTGTGAAGTGGACCCTGGAAGCAGATACATACTTGCAAGATTTGAAGGCTTACCTTTCATCTGTGCCTACCTTGGTTGCACCCAAACCTCAAGAGCCATTACTGCTTTACTTGGCAGCAACCAACCAAGTGGTCAGTGCAGCCTTGGTAGCACAGCGAGAAGTGGATGAAGCAGAGAGCGGCCAGACCGCAATAGAGTCAGAAGAGGATCAGACAGCAGTAAGCACGGCAACGAGTGCAACCCCAAGGACACGGAAAGGAAGAAAGTGGTGCAGCGCCCAGTGTACTTCGTCAGCTCCTTGCTGCAAGGGGCTAGATCGAGGTACTCTGGTGTGCAAAAGTTGATCTTTGGCCTTGTCATGGCCTCAAGGAAACTGCGCCACTATTTCCAAGCCCATGAGATCATAGTTGTTACTCGTTTTCCGTTGCAGAGGATACTCCGGAACCTTGAGGCTACTGGCAGAATAGTGGAGTGGGCTTTGGAGTTATCCAGCTTTGGTTTGAAGTTTGAGAGCACTTCAACCATTCAAAGCAGGGTGCTGGCAGAGTTTATTGCAGAATGGACGCCAACCCCTGATGAGGAAACAACAGAAACAACTCTCCCCGGCAAGGAATCATCCCAAGAATGGATTATGTATTTTGATGGTGCTTTTTCCCTGTAAGGTGCAGGAGCTGGCGTGCTTCTTGTTGCCCCCTCCAGGGAGCACCTGAAGTATGTCATCCAAATGCACTTTGCCCGGGAAGAAGCCAACAACAATACAGCTGGGTATGAAGGGCTCCTTGCCGGGATCAGGATTGCAGAAGAATTGGGAATCAAGAAGCTGATCATTCGAGGAGATTCACAGTTAGTGGTGAGACAAGTCAACCAAGATTAGCAAAGCCTATTGATGGAAGCATACGTTGAGGAAGTAAGGAGGTTAGAAGAGCGCTTTGACGGGTTGCAAACAAAGCACGTACCCCGTGCAGAAAACAACATAGCTGATCACCTGTCAAAGTGTGCTGCGCAGAAGCTTCCTGTGGAACCAGGAGCTTTTGTTCTCCACCTCTCTCAACCCTCCGTATCACCAACCACAATGGCCCAGAAAAGGAGAAAGTTGGACTACAGTAAGCCTCTCCCGATCGAGCCATCCGCTCCTAGTAGAGACCCTGCTGGAAACAACTCCTCACAGCCTGCCGGACCACCCCTCCAGTCGGGCCTATGGACCCCGCGAACGACGCTGGTGCTCCCGAAGCCGAGGAGGTGCCGCTAGTCCTCGTTGCTGAGCCTCAGGCTCCAACTTGGGCAAGGCACATCGCCCGCTTCCTCCAAACCGGAGAACTCCCCGGTGACCCAGATGAAGCTAAGAAAGTAGCCCGGAGGGCCAGTATGTATCAGTTTTTCGATGACACTCTGTACAGAAGGAGGACCAACGGTGTGAAATTGAAGTGTGTCTGCCGGGAGGACGGAAAGGAACTACTGGCTGAGATTCACAGAGGAATGTGTGTTGGGGAACATAGTAATTTCAAAAATTTCCTACGCACATGCAAGATCATGGTGATGCATAGCAACGAGAGGGGAGAGTGTTGTCCACGTACCCTCGTAGACCATAAGCGGAAGCGTTATGACAACGCGGTTGATGTAGTCGTACATCTTCACGATCGACCGATCCTAGTACCGAAAGTACGGCACCTCCGCGATCTGCACACGTTCAGCTCAGTGACGTCCCACGAACTCACGATCCAGCAGAGTGTCGAGGGAGAGCTTCGTCAACACGACAGCGTGATGATGGTGATGATGAAGCTACCGGCGCAGGGCTTCGCTTAAGCACTATGACGATATGACCGAGGTGGATTATGGTGGGGGGGGGGCACCGCACACGGCTGGAAACTATCAACTTGTGTGTTCTAGGGTGCCCCCTGCCCCCGTATATAAAGGAGCAAGGGGGAGGCCGGTCGGACCTTGGGGCGCGCCAAGGAGGGGGAGGAGTCCTCCTCCTAGTAGGAGTAGGACCCCCCCTTTCCTAGTCCAACTAGGAGGAGGGAGGGGAAGGAAGGAGAGGGAGGGGAGAAGGAAAGGGGGGGGCGCCCCCCTCCCTAGTCCAATTCAGACTCCCTATAGAGAGGGGGTGCGGCTGCCCCTTGTGGTCTGCCTCCCCTCTTCCCTATGGCCCATGTAGGCCCAATAGTTCCCCCGGGGGTTCCGATAACCCCCCGGCACTCAGATAATTATCCGGTGACCCCCGGAACTCATCCGGTGTCCGAATATAGTCATCCAATATATCAATATTTATGTCTCGACCATTTCGAGACTCCTCGTCATGTCTGTGATCACATCCGGGACTCCGAACTTTCTTCGGTACATCAAAACACATAAACTCATAATACCCATCGTCACCGAACGTTAAGCGTGCGGACCCTATGGGTTCGAGAACTATGTAGACATGACCAAGACACGTCTCCGCTCCATAACCAATAGCGGAACCTGGATGTTCATATTGGCTCCCACATATTCTACGAAGATCTTTATCGGTCAAACCGCATAACAACATACGTTGTTCCCTTTGACATCGGTATGTTACTTGCCCGAGATTCGATCGTCGGTATCTCAATACCTAGTTCAATCTCGTTACCGGCAAGTCTCTTTACTCGTTCCGTAATGCATCATCCCGCAACTAACTCATTAGTCACATTGCTTCAAGGCTTAAAGTAATGTGCATTACCGAGAGGGCCCAGAGATACCTCTCCGACAATCGGAGTGACAAATCCTAATCTCAATTTATGCCAACTCAACAAGTACCATCAAAGACACTTGTAGAGCACCTTTATAATCACCCACTTACGTTGTGACGTTTGGTAGCACACAAAGTGTTCCTCCGGTATTCGGGAGTTGCATAATCTCATAGTCATAGGAACATGTATAAGTCATGAAGAAAGCAATAGCAATATACTAAACGATCAAGTGCTAAGCTAACGGAATGGGTCAAGTCAATCACATCATTCTCTAATGATGTGATCCCGTTAATGAAATGACAACTCATGTATATGGCTAGGAAACTTAACCATCTTTGATTCAACGAGCTAGTCAAGTAAAGGCATACTAGTGACACTCTGTTTGTCTATGTATTCACACATGTACCAAGTTTCCGGTTAATACAATTCTAGCATGAATAATAAACATTTATCATGATATAAGGAAATATAAATAACAACTTTATTATTGCCACTAGGGCATATTTCCTTCAATGTGCAGCTCACACGTTGGATCAAGGGCATTAGTTGGGAAATCATTCTGGCAAGGATTGTATTGGCCCACAACCCTCCAAGACGTAGTTGAGCTCGTCACGACATGTGAAGCCAGTCAGTTCCATTCCAAGAAAACACACCTGCCTGCCCCAGCTCTTCAGACAATCCCTCTGTCATGGCCATTTTCGGTCTGGGGGCTCGATATCCTCTGTCGGCGTTCTGGGAACGGGGGTCCCCAGACTTGCCTGCCTGCGGCCCGCAGCGTGGCCAAGCAGCAGGCCGTACGGCCCATCTTCGTCAACAAGACACCCAAGACCCTCACGAGGGTCCAAGCCTCGCGAGGCGGACGACGCAAGACCTCCTCTGGAGTGGCCTAGCCAGGCAGGCTCACGAGGAGCGGAGATATCAAGGCGAGGCAAACCTCACGAGGCTCTCGTGACGTGAGCCATGACGAATGGTACCAGGCGGGCGTCGGTGCGCACAACGTCCTTATTTCCTCTTTGGTGCTAAGGAGGCCAGCGCAGGTGAAGAGTAACGAGGCATCAGGCAAAGGTTGCCATATTGGTGCAACAAGACCAAGACCAGCTGTCGGAGTAAATGGCCACGGGTAGCCTAACCAACTCCCCCTGGCTCTTCGAAAAATTATCAGGCCAATCGAGCCTTCAAGCATCCAGAGCACGGGGCCGCCTTCCTCTGGCTGGCTATCCCCAAGGCCGACTACCAGAAGGCAATCCGACCTCAAAAACCTTCCCGAAGAAAGCTACGAGATGGCCGACTCCAGGAAGCCGGCCCCAAGAGGACCGACTCCCAGAAGGCGGCCATGAAGAAGGCCGACTCCCAGAAGCCGGCCAAGACTGCACCCACCAGGGCTGCACCCACATAACGGTGATAAGACGGGGCATGGCCGCAGTACAGCCTACCACCCCCGAATCCCGGAACATGCATGGCCACAGGGCGCCGTACGGGTTAGGCATCCCCCGTCCGGCGCGGCACTATAGCCATGTTGACCGCGACGTCACCCAAGACAGGTGCCAGTACGACCCGCGGGTGGCGGGCCCCTTCAGCTAGAGAGACGCTCGAAGGCGGCCCGGCCTCCCCTAGTCGGCCTGGGGCGTAGCCGGCTCCCAATAGCCGGCTACCTCCCTCCCTCCAAACATGTGCATCATTAAGGAGACAAGACGAGGTGAGGCTACAGTGAGAGCCCGCCAGGCGGCGGCACTGTAGCCACGCTTACCTCGACAAAGCCCTCGTCATCAGGGGCGAGGCAACAGTAACCAGCCGCCGACAAGCCCCCAGGTGGTGGGGCCGTCCTGTCGGCCAAGAGGCCGGCAGCCGGCGGGACCCACCAGTCAGCGGGCCCCAATGGCCGGCGGAGAAGCCGGCGAGCACAGACACTGACGGCTGGGACCCGCACCCAGCCGGATTACCATTGTACCCTTGGGGGGTAGGCCTATATAAATCCCCCGGGACACCCATGCAAAGGGTTGATCTCATAGAGTTTTACACACCACATAGAGAGAAAAGGAGAGCTAGCCTTGCCCTTCTTCTTCCCCTAGCCAAACAGCTCAAGGAGCACTTGTAGCTACTTGTGTTGATCTAGTGATCATGCGGAGACCCCGCAGAGCAGGACTAGGGGTGTTATCTCCACGGAGAGCCCCGAACCTGGGTAAGATTCGCCGGCGTGCATGTCTTCGCCTTATCCTGTTTCCAGGCACCGGCGATGTCTTACTGGCTCCCACAATGATAAGCCACCCGTTGGCATATGTCGCACCTACCACCCGACATTTGGCGCCCACCGTGGGGCCAGGTGCACCATCGTCCGGAGACCTGTTCTGGCCGGGAACCTTTTTTCTCCCCCGCGAGCGTAGCCAGCCCGCTATGCCCGATGGCGCTTGCCCTGACGCGCTGCAAGGCGTCGACGACGCCTGCGCAGCGAGCTGCCTCGCCGACCTTCTTGGCGAGACTCGCATCTCCGACGAGCCTGCGTCCGACGCGGGCACAGACTACCCCGAGAGCCGCCTCGTCAGCCTCCTCGACCAGCTTCACGTCTCCAGCGAGCTTGCCTGTGGACTTGGAGTCGGTCGGCTCCACCGACCCGATGCTTGTCGACTCCGACACGACATCGCTTGACGCCTTCCCCACCGACGTGTTGATCACCGACGACCCTCTCCCTCGAGCCGACAGTGGCAGCAGCGCTGTCACTGAGGTGCTGGTCATCAGCCACGGCGCCGTCTCGGACAAGAACGCCCACGACACCCTACAGGCGGCGCTGCACGACTTGTCCGTCCCCATCCCGGCCGACACCGACGCCGAGACTCTAGAGGCACGCCGCCTCGCCCTCATCGTGGAGGGCCAGAAGATAGCGTCCATGAGACGCCTCACTGAGGCTCACCAGCGCGAAGTCGACCGCGCCGCCTTTGGTACGCCGCCTCCTGCAGGGCCTAGCGGAACCGGCCTCGTCAAGAAGCGCGGCGCGGTCATCGCCAGCATGCTGGGAGCAGACCGCCCAGTCTACGCCACGCCACTCGAGAACCTACGTGCCGCTCAGGCGGCCGTAGACGAGCTGAAAGGGCTGGGGGCTGATGAGCTCCCCTACATGACTAGACGCATCTAGCAGCTGATCGACACAACCGCAGAACGGCATGAAGCCGGCGCCCACGCTGAGAGTCCTCCCCACGCCGAGATCACGCCGCGACATCCCGGACGCCGACTGCAAGCGGCGCCCGCGCAAGAAAAGACAAGGAGCCGGCTGCTAGCCGCAGCCGGACTCGGGTCACCATTAAGCGCGACGCAGAAGGCTGCCCCCGAGTGGTGGAACGACAAGGCAATCCGCCTCCCCCCCGCCTCGTGGGGAGAGATATCCCACCCCGCCGCCTGTCACGCATTCGACTCTCGGTGGCCGACTAGGCCAACGCGAAGGAGTCGGCGAGAATGATGCCCGCCACCGGATCGACCGCCTAGCGTGATCCCTGGCGCTAGAAGAAGAAGGTGATGTCGGCCCGCCTTGCTTTGGCCCCCGCATCCGCAACGAGCCCTTCCCCAAAGGGTTCTCACTCCCAAGAGACACGCCAAAAATACAACGGCTCCGTGAAGCCGGAAGATTGGTTGATCGACTACTCTACCGCAGTCAGGATAGCAAACGGCAACAGGCACGTCGCCATGAAGTACGTCCCTCTCTTGCTTCAAAGCACAGCACGCACCTGGCTGAACAGCCTCAAGCCCTACAGCGTCAACAGCTGGCTAGACTTCACGGAAGTCTTCGTCCGCAACTTCACCAGCACATACAAGCGGCCTCCCAAGCCCTGCCAGCTCTCCTTATGTGTCCAAGGGCCCAGCGAATCGACTCGCGACTACCTCACGCGTTGGGCCGAGCTCCGCAACTCCTGTGAGGGGGTGCACGAGGTTCAAGCCATAGAGTACTTCACCGCCGGGTGCCGAGAGGGCACCCTCCTCAAGCACCGACTCCTCTGCAACGAGCCGACCACCCTCGACGAGCTGCTAATCATAGCAGACAAGTACGCCACGGCCGACTCCTCGATGAAGACCGAGCTCCGAGTGGACGTCTCTGGAAAGGTGCTCGCTCCGGCTCCCAAGATGCCGGCTGGTGACTGCAAGCGACGCCCCTACCAGAACGACCACAAGCGCAAGGCCCCTATGCCGCCTTCCACCAGTCGGCAAGTAGCCACCGTCGAAGACGAAGAGCCCGAAGAGCGGCCCGCGCCCAAGAAGAAGGGTGGTAGGCCGGCTTGGCAGCCGGCCTTCTCCTACGAGCAAACTCTCGATGCCCCCTGCAAGTTCCACAGCGGTGCGAAGCCGTCCAACCACACGACCCGGAAGTGCCATTGGCTCACGCGGATCTCCAAGGGCGAGGGGCTGGTGCCGCCTCCACCTCCTGGCCCGCCGCCTCCTGCCCCTCAGCAGTCGGCTATTCGACCAGCAGTCGGAGCCATTCAGGACGAGTTCCTAGACGAGCACGCCGCCTACGTCGTCTTCACGAGCCAGATTAAAGACAAGCGCAGTCGGCGCCCACCAAGAAGTCAACGCGGTCGCCTCCAGCAACCCCGAGTTCATGCATTGGTCTGAAAGGCCTATCAGCTGGAGCCGGGCCGATCACCCAGAGGTGATGCGGTCTCCCAGCTCCTACGCATTGGTGTTGGACGCCACCCTTGCGACGGAAAGGCAAGCTGCCCGTTTCTCCCGCGTGCTGATTGATGGTGGAAGCAACATCAACATACTGTACCGCGACACCATGGAGAAGTTGAACCTCAAGGCGAAGCAGCTCATGCCAAGCCGGACTGTGTTCCATGGCATCGTGCCCGGCCTGTCCTGTTCCCCAATCGGCAAGATCAAGATGGATGTTCTCTTCAGAGACAAGGATCACTTTCGCCGAGAAGCGATCTGGTTTGAAGTAGTGGATCTAGAGAGCCCTTACCACGCCTTGCTTTGCCGACCTGCCCTGGCCAAGTTCATGGCTGTGCCCCACTACGCCTACCTCAAGATGAAGATGCCGAGTTCAAAGGGGATCATCACCATAGCCGGAGACTACAAGAAGTACATCGAGTGCGCTGCGGCCAGCAGCCGACTGGCCGAGTCCCTCGTGATTGCTGAAGAGAAGAAGATGCTGGACCGAGTCGTGGCCATGGCAGGCAAGCAGCCGGCCCTGTCCCCCAGCCCCAAGGAGTATGATGCTCAGGGCTCCTTCCAGCAGGCCAAGGAGACAAAGAAGATAACTCTGGACCCGGAGAACCCGGAAAGGTTTGCTGTCATTGGTGCAAACCTGGACAGTAAATAGGAAGGCGAGCTCGTCGACTTCCTCCGTGAGAATCGGGACATCTT
Source organism: Triticum aestivum (assembly GCF_018294505.1). Classification (NCBI taxonomy): domain Eukaryota; kingdom Viridiplantae; phylum Streptophyta; class Magnoliopsida; order Poales; family Poaceae; genus Triticum; species Triticum aestivum. The sequence goes on from NC_057805.1 coordinate 388,251,101, forward strand.
TGCATGGTCCCCAAAGAACATGCCGGGTGTTCTGAAGGATTTCACTGAGCACAAGCTACACGTCCGAGCGGATGCGAAACCAGTCAAGCAGCCTCTCCGCCGACTGTCGGAGGAGAAGAGAAGGATCGTAGGAGAAGAGATAGCCCAGCTCCTGGCCGCCGGCTTAATTATGGAGGTGTTTTTCCCAGAGTGGCTTGCCAACCCGGTCTTGGTGTTGAAGAAGAACAATAAATGGCGTGTGTGTATAGATTACACCAGCCTCAACAAAGCCTGCCCCAAAGATCCGTTTGCCCTACCACGGATCGATCAAGTGATAGACGCCACAGCTGGATGCGAGCTGTTGAGTTTCTTGGATGCTTACTCAGGATACCACCAGATCAAGTTGGACCCAGCTGACCGCCTGAAGACCGCCTTCATCACACCATTCGGAGCTTGAGAAATGCCGGTGCCACTTTTCAGCATTGCATGCGGAAATGCCTCCTCAAGCAACTCGGTAGAAATGCCCACGTCTATGTAGACGATATTGTGGTGAAGACGGAGAAGCGCGGCACCCTGCTGGAAGACCTCAGAGAAACATTTGCCAACTTGCGCCGATTCCAGATCAAGCTCAACCCTGAGAAATGCGTGTTCGGAGTACCAGCCGGCCAGATTCTAGGCTTTTTGGTCTCCGAACGCGGCATTGAGTGCAACCCAGTGAAGATCAAGGCCATAGAGAGAATGGAGATTCCTACCAAGTTGCGAGACATTCAGAAGTTTACCGGGTGCCTGGCCTCCCTAAACCGCTTTATCGGCCGGCTAGGGGAGAAGGCTCTCCCCCTGTACCGACTCATGAAGAAGTCCACCCACTTTGAGTGGAACGACCAAGCATACCAAGCTTTCCACGAGTTGAAGAAGATGCTGACCACACCACCTGTCCTGGCAGCGCCGACTGAGAAAGAGCCCATGCTCCTTTACATTGCTGCGACTAGCTGAGTGGTCAGTACAGTCATCGTGGTCCAGCGCCCAGAAGAAGGCCGAGCTCAGTTAGTCTAGAGGCCGGTATATTATTTAAGCGAAGTACTGTCCACCTCGAAGCAAAACTACCCGCATTACCAGAAGATGTGCTATGGAGTGTACTTTGCCGCCAAGAAGCTGAAGCCCTACTTTCAAGAGCCTCCCATCACGGTCGTATGCACTGCCCCGCTTGCCGAGATCATAGGCAGCCGGGATGCATCCGGCCGGGTGGCTAAGTGGGCCATTGCGCTGGCTCCTTACACGATCTTCTACCAGCCCCGCACCGCCATCTAGTCCCAAGCATTGGCCGACTTCCTTGTCGATTGGGCCGAGACCCAGTACCTACCGCCGGCTCCCGACTCCACTCATTGGCGGATGCACTTCGACGGATCCAAGATGCGCACCGGCTTGGGAGCCGGCATCGTCCTCACCTCTCCCAAGGGCGACAAGCTCAGATACACATTGCAAATCTATTTTGCCGCCTCCAACAATGTGGTTGAGTATGAGGCGCTCATACACGGGCTCCGGCTAGCCAAAGAACTCGGCATACGCCGGATCCTGTGTTATGGCGACTCGGATTTGGTGGTCCAGCAGTCATCTGGCGACTGGGACGCCAAGGACGCAAACATGGCGAGCTATTGATTCCTCGTCCAGCAAATCAGCGGATACTTTGAAGGGTGCGAGTTCCTCCACGTGCCACGGGCCGACAACGAGCAAGCAGATGCCCTGGCACGGATCGGCTCCACCGACAAGCTATACCAACCGGCGTCTCTCTCCAGCGCCTCCTCAAACCGTCTGTCAAGCCGTCTCCAGAATCGGACTCCATCTTCGTACCGCCTGCCCCTGATGCAGTCGGATCCGACTGGGGGAACCCAGCAGGCGGCTCGGGAACTTCGACAAGCGGCCCGGGGACTGCCGTAGTCGCACCCGGCTCGGGGACTTCATAACCCGGCCCGGGGACTGCAGCAGTCGGCCCGGGGACTGCAACGACAGAACAGGCGGTGGCCGACTCCAACTCTTCACCACCCAACCCACCCACCCGGGTCACAGTAGCCGTACTGACAACAGAAGAAGTCACAGCTCCATCATGGGCCCAGCCCATCCTTAACTTCCTAGTAAACAGAGAGCTGCCGACTGATGAGATCTCGGCAAGACTAGTTCAACGCCGAGCCGGAGCATACGCAATAATAAACAGAGAACTTGTTAAGCGTAGCGTCACTGGAGTCTTCCAGCGCTGCGTCGAGCCAGAGAAGGGCATAGCAATCCTCAAGGATATCCACCAAGGCGAATGCGGCCACCATGCGGCCTCAAGATCACTTGTCTCCAAAGCTTTCCGCCATGGTTTCTTCTGGCCGACTGCTTTGGAAGACGCCAAGGAATTAGTCAAATGCTGCAAAGGATGCCAAGTCTTCAGCTCCAAGCAACACCTGCCGGCTTCTGCACTCAAGACCATCCCCCTCACCTGGCCCTTTGCCGTTTGGGGGCTGGACATGGTGGGCCCATTCAAGACAGCCCGCGGCGGCATGACACATCTTCTTGTCGCCGTGGACAAATTCACCAAGTGGATTGAAGTGAAGCCAATCAAGAAGCTGAACGGGCCGACTGCCGTGACATTCATCGCAGACATCACCACTCGGTGTGGTATACCACACAGCATCATCACCGACAACGGCATGAATTTTGCCAAGGGAGCACTGGCACGTTTCTGCGAGACACAGGGCATCCGACTGGACTTAGCGTCCGTTGCCCACCCGCAGTCAAACGGCCAGGTCCAGCGAGCAAACGACCTCATCCTCTCCGGCATCAAGCCCCGACTGGTCGTACCACTAGAGTGTTCGGCCAGCTGCTGGCTCGATGAGCTGCCGGCTGTCCTCTGGAGTCTGCGTACTACCCCGAACAAGTCAACCGGCTTCACTCCTTTCTTCCTTGTATATGGTGCCGAGGCTGTCATCCCAACTGACATCGAGTTCGACTCGCCTCGGGTCACCATGTACACGAAGGCGAAGGCCAAGGAAGTGCGAGAAGACGGTGTCGACCTGCTGGAAGAAGGCCGGCTGTTAGCACTCAGCCGGTCCGCCATCTACCAGCAGGGTTTGCGCCGTTACCACAACCGGAAGGTCAAGTCAAGATCCTTCCAAGAAGGCGATCTTGTGCTCCGGCTGACCGAGCGAACAGCCGGCCAGCACAAGCTCTCGGCCCCTTGGGAAGGCCCTTTCGTCATTAGCAAGGCCCTAGGCAAGGACTCCTACTACCTGATCGACGCACAGAAGCCAAGGGCACGCAAGAGGGATGATTCCGGCAAGGAGTCAGAACGACCATGGAACGCCAATCTCCTGAGAAGATTTTACAGTTAAAAGTAGTATGTATCACGCTACCTTTTTGTATTAAGTATAATACAACGGGCCCCCCGAGGCGCACTCGGGGACTATCCTCCTTTATCTATGAATGACGAGTGTCATACCCATGAATGTACTATTACATTTGATTATCTATCTGGCACCGGGTTCGACTAGTCGGCCCGGGGACTGGCCGCCTTGAGTTATATTAAAAGTTCTACCAGAAGTCAGATAAGTAGTGTGCCAGCACTCGAGCCCTCTCTTGTTGCAAGTCGCAGCTCGAAGAACCGACTGTCCGACTGGCAAGAACCAAAGGCAGGAAAGGATGCCCACACGAAAAACGGCTAAGGACTAACGAACTTATATAACACAAGCCGGCCTCCCACCACGCCTACCGGCTGTCAGAACAGCCGGCTGGCCGGCTTCCCAGTCACTTCGCTACAATCCAAGAAAGCTAGAGTACTTGCCCTCCCAACCGGCCAAGCACTTCTCCAGCCATAGACTGCAGAGCAGCTGTCCGGCTGGGAAGGCGGCAACCAAGGGAGGGCGACAAAGGAAACAACCAAAGGATGAAAAGCAAGAACAATGGAAAGCCAACCACATGCATGATTATATTTACACATAAGGCCTTCAACAGGCCGGCAGTCAATATAGTTTGAATACACCCCCAGTGGGTGGAACTGCGCAAACTTAACAAAATATTGTTCAAAGAGTAATAAAAATGGAAAGTAAAGGCGGCAGATTAGGCTAAGGGCGCAACAGGGGAGCCGGGCTGGTCGGTGGAGACGGCAGCGCCGGCTGGAGGAGTGGCCGGCTGGCGAGTCTCGGCTTGATCATCGCCGGCTGCAGGAGGTGCGCTCGCACGCGCCTTGTTGCTGGAGGCACGGTGAAGCTGAGGCTGGCCGGCTGCTCCACCATCTGGCATGACGTCTTCACCCTCCTCCTCCTCTTCCTCGCCCTCATCGCTGGAGTCGATCTCCTCCGCCGAGTCCTCGCCATCTGCTGGGTTCAGCCCGAACCACTCCTCCGGCTGGGCAACGCCGTTATCATCCACCTCAGGAGCAAAGGCGCTGGTGTCGGTGTAGTCGGCGATCGCCGAGGCACGCTGGATAATAGCCGGCCACGCCGGCTCCAGCTCCGTGTCGGCCTCCTGCCGCCAGGTGGCCAGCTGGTCCAAGCTCAGCTCAGGATACCAGGCTTTGACGAACTCTAGCGCCCGCCTGGCGCCTGACCAAGCTGCAGAAGCCTTCCAGGCTTCGAAGCGGCCGGCCGCTACCTCCAGCCAGTCGGCAGTTCGACTGGGGGTGCGGGGAATCACCTCGCCCGGCCAGAGAGCGGCAAACACTTGCGCCCCAACACGTTGAATCCGGCGGAGCATGCGGTGAGCCGGCTGGAGGCGGGCTTGAATCGCCAGGAGCTGTTCCTCAAGCGACCGGCGAGCGTTTGGTGCGATCTCAGCGCCAGCCTGCCTTTGCGCCTTGTGGTGGGCCTCGATGACCTGGTTGGCGGCGGTAGAGTAACCAAGGAAGTACTCTGCACAAGAAAGAAAGAAAGAGAAAGAAGAGAAAAATACAAAGTTAGAGAGTGAACCAAACTGCAAGCGGCAAGCAAGGAACAAAGAAGAAGGCGGCCTACCGTCAACCAAGTCTTCGATCTGGCCGTAGCCGTTGATCAACGACTGCCTCGCCTCGGCCCAGCTCGCTGCCTCGGTCTCGTATTTGGCTTGGAGGGCGGCCTCGCTATCCTGCACCGCCTTCAGGGCCGCCTTGTGGCTCTCCTCCTGGTCGGCCAGCTTCTTGACCAGGCGGTCACGCTCCTGAGCCAAGGCGTCGAACTCTGCTCCCTTAGCGCGAAGGGCGGCCTGGGTCCCACCCAGCTGCTCCCTCAGTTTGGCATTGGCCGCTGCAGATATGGTAGAGAAGGAAAGAGCAATAAGAAAGAAGTCGTCAAGAAAGATCCGACCCGACTGCTCAGCAGTCGCCCCGAATCTCGGGGACTACACCCAGTGGGTGCGCTGACGCGCCCCCACGTGGGATAAAAGATGAAGCACTTACTCCGGCTCTCAGTTAGATCAGCAGTCTTCTGGGTCAGCTCCCGAGCCTGGGAGTTGAAGGCAGCCGCATGGAGGTTGGGGTAGTCCTGCAAGTCGGACAGAGAAGCGAATGAGAACAAGATAGCAAACAAAGCCTACCAAGAAGTTCCAAGCCGCCTGCTCAGCAGCCGACTCGGAACTCGGGGACTACACCCAGTGGGTGCGCTGACGCGCCCCCACGGAAGAAACCAAGATGAAGAAGCAAAAAATGGGAAGACTCACCCGAATGGCCGCCCGTGTCGCGAGGAACTCGTCATTATACTGCCTCAGCACTGCGGCCTGGGACTGAAGCCGGCTCCGGACTTCTTGCGCCGCCACATTCACCACGGCCGTCCCACCACCCGGCGTCCACCCCGAGCTGGCGCTGGCCGTCTCCACGTCCTGGGCCAACGAGCTAGAGCCCGCGGCCTTCTGCGGGTCCGGAGCCGAAGTTGCCTTCCCCGCGCGCTGGCGCGATGCCGACCGGACCACCAGGTCCGTCCTCACAGCCGGCTCGCCTCTAGCCGATTGCGCAGGCGGCGTGTTAGGCCGGCTGCCTTGGGCCGCCCTAGTCGGCGAGGGCGGTGCCGCCTCCCTCTCCTAGACGACGACGTCGTCCTCCCTCTCCAACCCCGGCAGGTCACCGCCGGCTTCCTCCGGCGGGGGCTCCGGGATCTCGAGCGCCGCGACACGCAGGGGGGTGACAAGCAAGGGCCCCTCCGCTGCCGCTGCAGCCTCCGCCTGGGCCTTGGCCGCCGCGTCGGCTCTTGTCTTCGCCGACTCCTCGGCCTCCTCCTGCGCCGCCTTGGCGGCAGCCGCCCTCAGCTCTTCCGCCTCCCGCTCCTCCCACGCCTCCCGCGCATTTCGCTCCGTCGCCGCTTGAAGCTCGGCGTGGGGGTCCACACGGCGGGTGCTCCCGGATCCTCCCGGCGATCCAACCATGGAGGCGGCAGCAACGCGCTCAAGAGAAAGCGGAGCCCTGATTTTTGAGACAAGACAAGGCTTCAGAAATCGACAAGAAAAGAAGAAGGAATATGCAAGAGAATCTACACTTACGCCGAAACCGTTTGCGGCTGCTTCACCACCTTGCGGAAGCGGGTCGCCTTCGCGGCCGCCGCCCTGCCCTTGGGCTTCTTCGGCCGACTGCCAAACTAGCCCGACGCGGCCCGACGCTTCTGCGTGCCGCCCCGAGCAGAAGGCGCGGCGGAGGAACCCGCGCCATGGTCGGACGCCGGCTGGCGGCGTGGGATGATTTCCGCCTCGTCGTCATCCGGCCAGTCGTCGAAGCTGGCTCCAAGCCCGGAGCCGCCTGCTTCGCCGCCTCCCGCCTCGGTGTTGTCGTCCATGGCGGCCGCCCCCAAGTCGGAGTCCTCCACGTCATGCTCCGCCCGGTCGAGGAGAAATCGGCGATCTGCCCCCACTGTCTCGGCCGCAGGTCGAAGGAGAGGGCTGTGCCAAGACGTGCCGACTGGTCAGAGTCGGCCAAGAAGAAATTGGTGACAAAACTAAAAGAAGAGAAGATAAAGAAAGCATACCGTAGGCGGGGGATGAGCACGGGAGTACAGCTCCTTGCCAAACTGCCACTCTGCGGAGAGCTTGCAGTTCACGAGATAGTTCACCATATGAGCCACCTCATCATGAGGCATCTCCTTGGTGGACATCCGACTCGGATCGAGTTGGCCGCTCATTTGACTGATCAGATGAGGGCGGCTTTGAAGCAGGAACACCCGGCACATGACGAAGGCGGCCAGCAGGTCGGACCCAATCAGGCCCTCCGACTGGATCATTACCCGGAGTCGGGCGACGGCGGCGGCTCCAGTCGGCGAGAGCGTCCTGGCCCGATAGGACCACTGGGGCCGCCTCCCTGCCGGCGGGTCGGCTACGTAAGCCGGCAAGTTGACGTAGTCGCCTTGCGGGGTGACGTTCTTCACGTAGAAGTACGATTTCTGACAGCGCTTCACCAACTGGATCAGCATGATGACAGGGAAGGGGTTGTCGGCTGCCAGCCTCCGCATCGCGATGAAGGCGCCGCTCTGAGCTGGCACACCCTGCATGCGGGTGCCGAGCTTGGATTGGAAGAATTCCCCCCCAGAGCTCGAGGGTGGGAAGAACGCCAAGAAAGCCCTTGCCCAGAATGACGAAGGCGGATAGCAGCACCACCATGTTTGGAGTGAGGTGGTGCGGCCGGAGCTGATAAAAGTCGAGGAAGGAGCGGAAGAAGGCGCTCGCGGGCAGACCGAGGCCGCGCAGGAAGTGCGAGCGAAAGATTACCCGCTCGCCTTCCTCCGGCGCCGGCGTGATCTCCTTCTCTGACGCGAGACGGACTTGCACCTGGTCCTTGCCGGGCAACCGCCGCGTCTTGCGGAGGAAGTCGATGTGGTCCGTGTGGACGTTGGAGCCGTCCCAGTCTTCGCGGTACTGCATGATGGCGAGAAGCTGGCGAGAAAGGGTGCGGCGGCGGAGAAAGCACGGCCCCGTAGCGGTGAAGCTGCGGGGTAGTGCGAAGATTGGTGGGACGGCATGGCGGCAAGATGCTGCTGCGATGGAAAGAAGGAGGAAGAAGATGGCGGAGAGAGGATGAGCGTGCGAGCGTCTGCCGCTCCCCCTCCTCCCCCTACTTATAGCCTCGTGTGGCGAAGCCGAGAAGGCGAGGCGTGGGGGGACGTGGGATTAACTGCGCCCACTCCCCCACGTCCCGCGATTATTGCGCCCTAACGACGTGCAGAAACTGCCGCCAGAAGGCATGCGGCCCGCTTTGGGCCACAGAGAATCCACGCCTGGGCCTAGGCGTAGGAGTGATGGCCCCCCGGCCTGCGGCGACGTCCTGTCGTGCGCGTGGGTTGGCAGGCTTTTTTCAGCCGGAGGGTGCCACGTGGTACGCGGGCGGCGAGCGGCCGACCCGCAACCCGGCGTGCGCACCAACCGACTCCCGCCTTCAGACTTCAGAAGTTTCGCCAAGACGGCGCACCCAACCGAAGCCGGATCCCAGCTGCTGGCTCGTCAAGATAAGAAGCTAACCGAGCTTCTCGACCTCCTCTCAGCCTCGAAGCCCAACCAGCTTCGGGGACTACTGTCGGAGTAAATGGCCACGGGTACCCTAACCGACCCCCCTGGCTCTTCAAAAAATTATCAGGCCAATCGAGCCTTCAAGCATCCAGAGCACGGGGCCGCCTATCCCCAAGGCCGATTACCAAAAGGCGACCCGGCCTCAAAAACCTTCGCGAAGAAAGCTACGAGATGGCCGACTCCAGGAAGCCGGCCCCAAGAGGACCGACTCCCAGAAGGCGGCCATGAAGAAGGCCGACTCCCAGAAGCCGGCCAAGACTGCACCCACCAGGGCTGCACCCACATAACGGTGATAAGACGGGGCGTGGCCGCAGTACAGCCTACCACCCCCGAATCCCGGAACATGCATGGCCACACAGCGCTCCCATGGAGGCACGGGCTGCGCTCATCGTGGCGAACGAGCTCCTGCGTTACCGCCCCATCGACGACCTCTATGAGGAGTGGCTCGACCGCGTCGCCGAGCTCGTCCGCGCCGCAGGAGGCTCTCCGGCGCCGTCCTACTCTCTGCCTCCCCCTCAACCAGCAGCGGGCGACGAGGCTCACGGCATGCCTCCACCACCTCAACCCCAAGACGGTGCCTTGGCACCAAGGCGCGCGCCTCCGCGGCGTGATCCACCGCGCCCGGCGCCCGCTCGTGAAGAAAGAAGCTGCCAAGAAATCCCGCGGCCGCGAGAAGCTGCACCGGCGCTCCCCGCGCCACCTCGTCAAGAGCGCATGCCGCCTGCAGTGGCGTAGCGCGGACCTCGCCATGACCAAGCTCCACCTCAGAAGTGGGCCCCGGCGACCATGGCCGGCTGCCGCGCCTTCACCCCCAAACTGCGTAGCGTTGCCTGGCCAGGCAAGTTCAAGCCAGGTCTGCCTCCTCACTACGACGGCACCGCTGACCCCGCGGAGTTCCTGCAGCTCTATGAGCTGAGCATCGAAGCGGCCAACGGCAACGAAAAAGTCAAGGCGAACTGGTTTCCCATGGCTCTCAAGGATGGGGCCCGCTCCTGGCTCCTGAACCTGCAGCACGGCTCGATCTCCTCCTGGGACGAGATGCGCGACCGCTTCGTCGCCAACTTCCAGGGCACTCGCGACCGCCCACCGGACGCGGGTGACCTACGCCGCATCAAGCAACAACCAGGAGAGACCCTCCAGAAGTACATCCAGCGCTTCAACAACACCCGCCTCAAGATTCCCAAGGTAACGGACGAAGCCATCATCTCCGCGTTCTCAGACGGCGTCCGTGACGTCAAGATGAAGGAAGAGCTCGCTATCCACGAGGAGCTTTGCACATCCCAGGAGTTGTTCTACCTGGCGACCAAATGCGCAAGAGCTGAGCAGGGGCGCCTCTCTCTCCTTGAGCTGCCAGCTGCAGGAGCGGAGGAGAAGAAGGCCAAGGCCAAGGACGTGAAGCGCAAAGAGGCAGTGGTGCTCACAGAGGAGCCCGACACCAAGTGAGGCAGAGATCAGCCCGAGTCATCCAAGAACGGCCGACCGTTCTGCGCCTTCCACAACCTGAACACCCACAACACCAGCGGCTGCCAAGAGCTTAGAGCCATACGGGAAGGACGCTACGGTCGATGCCCCGAGCGCAACGACCGGGGCTACGGCCGCGGAGGAGGACGCCGAGGCAGACGCTGGGACGACCGTGGCCCGCGCCAGGAGTGGCGCGACCGGCCTCGTGAGGACCGCTGGCAGGACCAACCTCGCGAGGGCGCCTGGAGGGACCAGCCTCGTGAGGATCACCCCCAGGGCAATGCCGGTCTTCCTCCGCTGCCGCCACCAAGGGGGAATGACGACCACCACCAGGAGGAGGGGGCTGGGGGCTTCCAGGAGCCGCGTGCGATCGCCTGCATCTTGGGCGGTGCCCAGGCCCCAGCCTCTCAGCGCATCTTCAAACAGTTCGCTCGCGAGGTGAACGTGGTGCTCCCCAAGCTCGAGGCCACGCGCCCGCTCAGGTGGTCCCAATGTGCCATCACCTTCAACTCGGCTGACCAGCTCAAGTGCGCAGCCACCGCTGGCGCCCTCCCTATGCTGTGCTCCCCAGTCATCAGCAATGTGCAAGTCACCAAGACTCTCATCGACGGCGGCGCAGGGCTCAACGTCCTGTCCATCGACACGTTCGACAATCTCCAAGTGCCATATGAGCAGCTCCAGCCAACCAAGCCTTTCTCAGGAGTGACCGACAGTTCCACCACACCGATAGGGTAGGTCCGCCTGCCTGTCACCTTCGGGGAGCGCAAGAACTATCGCACCGAGCTCATCGACTTCGACGTCGCGCACATCCGCCTGCCGTTCAATGCCATCCTTGGGTATCCAGCTACAACGTTCTCAAGATGCCTGGAAGCGGAGGAATCATCACAGTCCCGTGTGAAGAAAGGGATGTGGTGTGCTCCCTTGAGCGTGCCTTTCAAGCTGCAGCAATCGACGACCCCGACAGCAGAAGTGAAGGCCCTCCGGAGACCATCCCCAAGAAGAAGCTGCCGCGCCGCGCAGGACCTCAGGAGGATGGCGTCGCGGCAGGAGCATCGTCAGGATCAACGCCCGCTCCAGGGGCTCCTCCCTCCATCGCATAGGAAAGCGCGCCCGACGCCCTCCTCAGGCAAGACTCGGGGGCTCTCTTCTGGAGAGCCTCAGACCTTGCCAACGTCACGAGGGAGGCGCTTGGGCACCACTTGGAAGCGTGCCTCACGGCACACCTTCCTCAGGAGAGCACAGGGCAAGGAGTGCCCACCACCCAGGAGTTCATCACCAAGACCACCCAGGAACTGCAAGAAGCAAGAGCCATGCGTGGCCACAGCCGCTCACAAGGCGCAACTCCCCATCCAGGCGAGGGTGCCGGGCTGCATGTCTGCGTCGACGTCCCAGGGCTCAACAGGGCCGCATCTCAGCAGCGCTTCTGGTCATCGCGTGTGGGCCGCTGTGAGGGACCACCACACAGCTACGTTCGGATGCCCTTTGGCTTGCCAAGCGTGGCATCGGCCTATCAGAGCAACGTGCGGCAAGTCCTGGCGGCTCAGGAGGCCAGGTTCCACGCCGTCCTGGAGGAGATGGAGACGGTCTTCAGGGAACCTCCTGAACCCCCAGAGCCTCCCGAGGCTCAGGGTCCCGGTGGGTCATGAGGAGCCATTCCTTCAACGCGCAGCTTCAGCTGCACCAACTCTACTTCGTCTACAGAACCAGGTGACATCTTCCAAGTTCGTTTAAGCTGGGAGCGCCCCTCGGGCTGCATTATTCCCAGGCCACACGGGTCCGTCCCTGTGGCATGTATCCCTTTCGCTTAAGTCTTTAGCTTACCTTGCTGGGGGCGCCCCTCGGGCTGCATCATCCCTAAGCCGCTCGGGCCAGACCCAGTGGCATGTATCTTCCTGCATTTATCCAAGTTGATCTGCTCTTCATGCTTAACTTGCCAACTGCTACCACCTGCCTAATCATCGCCTTCCTCGGGGCCTCCACACTGGCACGACGCTGGTGCATGGGTCCATCCCTGCCACGTCGACAAACCTGAGCGGCCGAGCTCTGGCTCGCGGCACGCCCCGCGCACGTCACCTCACCAAGCCCTCAGTGCCTTCACCTCATCCAGAGGAACTAGCGGCAGGATGACAGCTGTAATGGCAAACCATGTTCCTTCTTGTGCCTGCTCACAGGGATCCCGAGGGAAGGATAGCAGGCGGCACCTCGAGTCTCTTTCTCTCTCGTGCCATTCGCTTGCGCGTTAAAAGGGGGGCTCCTGAGCATCGCGACTCAGGAGCTCTTACTGGTTCTCGAGCCCTCACCCCCTGGCCTTGACCACGGCATCGCGACCTGGCATACCAGCGGCGGCTGAGCTCGCTCGAGGGCCGGGACCTGAGGACGTAGAGCACTAAGGAGAGCATGAGGAGAGGGGAACTCGTATGGGCCGACCTGGCTATGCCGCATGAGTTGGCGCACATCCCTAGCACGACATCAGGAATCGCCGCGAAGTCAGCAAGATAAGTTTCGCCCTAAGCTCGGCTAAATATCCGGGCCTAATGGTCACTCACGCCATGCCGTAGCCCCATTGCGGCCAAGTCATTTTCCTTTCTTGCCTTACCATGGCTGCTTGAGCGCTAAGGGGGACCTCCTGAGGATCGTGCCTCAGGGGCTCTTACTGGACCTCGGGCCGCACACCTCCTGGCCTTGACCATGGCACGCGACCTGGCATACCAGCGACGGCTGTAGCCGCCTGGGGACCGGGACCTGTCAGCGTAGAGCAACAAGCCATCGCGAGGAAAGAAAGGAGGGACCAAGCCTTAACGGGACATGCACTCACCAAGTTTTCATAACAAGGAAGATAAGCACCAAAGACATTACAGACCCTTACTTGCCCCCACGGGGTGATTCATGATCCTTCGCAGGAAACAAAAGCTGATGCTAAGGGGAATCCTATCTACACCCTTCCGTGGCGGACGCCATCATCAACAGTGGGCCACGGGAGGCCGGCGCCAACCCCATCCAGATCAACGACGGCGACGGCCGGACGCCGCAGCCCTGCTCCGAGCGCGGCAAGAGCTCGGGGGCACATAGTTGTCGTCGCTCGTCTCTGGAGTCTCATAAAGCTCAGGAGAGCTGCTGGACTCCCAGGGGCTACTGCTGTTAGAGTAGCTGCGGGCGGAGCACGTGCCGGTCTGGTGCTCCTCCCCAGGGCAGCACTCCAGGCGGCGGCACTCGGCGTCGAAGAACTTGAAGGAGAGCGTGGAGGTGTCGTCATACTTGAAGTGGATCGCGAGGGCTCCCCTCGCACGCCAGACCCGCGCGATCTCGCCCCAGCCGCGAGTCATGAAGATCTTGCCGGCGGGGACTGCTTCAATCTCCGCCCCAGCCGCCGGAGTGCTGCAGTCGGCGTGCTGCAGCTAGAGCTCGAGAGGCCCCCTCGGCGGCATCACGTCGGAGAAGTACCGCGGGAAACGGATCCAGGAGCTTGGAGGCATCGGCGCCCACAGCACCAACTCGCGCGAGGAGTCCGCGGCGTGGACCCCAGGGGCAACGGCACGTGTCGCCGTGGCGCGGCGACCCCGGACACGGCGTGGGCGGCGCTGCTCGTTGCTCCGACCCCTCGAGCCCTTGGCTCGGGCGTACAAGGGTAGCGGGTACCCTGGAGGAGGCCGCTCGCACCAATGCCTCGTCACCACCCGCATCGCCGCTTCATCATGGCGATGGATCGACCTCTTCTTCGGTGGAAGTGGCCCCGGATCGTCACGGGGAGCTTTTCCTTTCTCTTCGGTGGAAAACCTTCTGATGGGCGCCATTATCGTCAGCAGCAGAGCAAGGAGGAAGAAGCAAGCCAGCGAGGAAGAGATGGGCAACGGGGGCTCCGCCCTCCTCCCCATTTATAGCAAGAGAAGGCCAACCGGCGTCTTCCACGATCGCAGGTAATGATGGTTTTCCTTGCATGTCGCAGGGACTTGTCAAGTCGTGCAGTTGCCGAGGCAGCGTGGGGAAGCGGAGACGCCCACGTCCAATCAATCGCCACGCGTCGACCGAGGCTGTAGGCTTTTGGGGCCCTTGGTGCTCCGAACTTGACCCTTGGCTTCGCCACGAAGCCAAGCCCGAGCGCGCCTTGGGCCCGGGGGCTACTGTCGGTGTTTTGGGAACGGGGGTCCCCAGACTTGCCTGCCTGCGGCCCGCAGCGTGGCCAAGCAGCAGGCCGTATGGCCCATCTTCGTCAACAAGACACCCAAGACCCTCGCGAGGGTCCAAGCCTCGCGAGGCGGACGACGCAATACCTCCTCTGGAGTGGTCTAGCCAGGCAGGCTCACGAGGAGCGGAGATATCAAGGCGAGGCAAACCTCACGAGGCTCTCATGACATGAGCCATGACGAACGGTACCAGGCGGGTGCCAGGCGGGTGCCAGGCGGGCGCCAGTGCGTGCAGCGTCCTTATTTCCTCTTTGGTGCTAAGGAGGCCAGCGCAGGCGAAGAGTACCGAGGCATCAGGAAAAGGTTGCCATATTGGTGCAACAAGACCAAGACCAGGAGGACGGCAAGGCGGAGGTCATCGTGGAGCCCAAGACGGTGTCACCCGAGGGCTTTTCGCAGGCGAAGACCGCTTTTGTCAGGATAGCTTGTACTAGCTGCCCCCTTCAAATTTGCCCACCGTTGTTGGCTCCCTTCCCGCTCGATATTTGGGAAGAGGACCAGTGCCTCTATAAATAGGACTAGCCACCACAGTAGTAGGAGGACGGACCCCAAACTGGTTCAGATCATCCTCAACCACACAAGCACAAGAACACCTCAACCTCAGGAGGCTGTTCTTCCCTTGTACTGTTCATCATCAGCCCAAGAGGCAATCCACCACCACCACACTGGAGTAGGGTATTACACCACAATGGTGGCCCGAACCAGTATAAACCTCGTGTCTTTCTGTGTTGCGAGTTCGTCGAGTTTGTCCGCAAGATCTTAGCGAGCTAGAGCGTAGATCAGTAGGAGGGAGAGACTTCACGCGCACCCCAATGTTCGAACCTTAAGGGTTTGCCGGAACCCCACATCCGACATCCTTGGCCCCTTCCCCCAAGCAATCGGGGGCTTTGAATTCTTGTTCGTTGCCATCGACAAGTTTACAAAGTGGTCGGAAGTGACTGCCGTGAGGAAGGTGACTGCTCAGTCAGCTATCAAGTTCTTGAAAGAATTGGTGTGTCGTTTTGGAGTTCCGGCATGGATCATCACTGACAACGGCACCCAATTCACAAGCCACGCCTTCATGCAATATGTTCGAACCCTCGGATGCAAGATCTCATTTGCCTCTGTGGCACACCCCAGGAGCAATGGACAAGCTGAGAGGGCGAACGTTGAAGTGCTTCATGGACTCAAGACAAGAACTTTCGATACGCTGCAGAAGCACGGAAGGCAGTGGATCGAGGAGCTGTCGGTAGTCCTCTGGTCCCTCAGAACGACACTTAATCGAGCTACCAGACAGACTCCCTTCTCCCTGGTCTACGGGGCAGAAGCAGTTATCCCCACAGAACTCATTTACGGGTCTCCTCGGGTGCTTGCGTACGATTAAGTAGCGCAAGATCAGCACCGGCGTGACGACGCTGTGCTACTCGAGGAGAACCGTCTCCGGGACTTTACGCGTGCTGCACGCTATCAGCAAGCCATGCGTCGCTATCACAGTCGCAGGGTTCGTGCCCGGTGTTTTGAGGAAGGTGACCTTGTCCTTAGGTGCGTTCAGTCCGCCAAGGGTACACACAAGTTATCACCGAAGTGGGAAGGTCCTTACCGGGTAGTACGAGTCTCCAGACCCGGCGCAGTCCGTCTGGAGACCGGAGATGGCACACCGTTGCGAAACTCATGGAACATTGAGCATCTCCATAAGTTCTACCCGTAAGGCGCAGAGGCTGCCCTGCCCTGCCCGACAACCACCCATTGTACATGGCATTGCGGAAGTTGCATGTAACCCCTTGTACAAGCCGGGGTGATGACCCCGTGCAAGATAAAATAACGAAGCGCTGTAGGGGGGCCCCAGCTAAGATTGCATGCATGCACAAGCACACCGAGATCATTGCATAAGAACTTCATGAGCATTTGCATATGCATATAGATAGGATTGCATCCTGCATTCATTCTCATCTGCATGGAGTTGCAGGTTCTTGCCGTGAACCTGGCTTCAACAAAGGACAAGAAGATTGCACGGCACGACGATCCCCGGCAAGCCAAACCGATAAGTTCACCTCTTGTCCATTAGTATTCTGTAAAGCTACAACTTTGCATGAGAAAACCTCGCCTCCCTCTTTGAAACTTAGGTGCTCCCATCCATGGCTCGAATGCTGCTTCGGTCAAGGTGGTCGCAGTGGCCTTTGGGAAAAAGAAATTGGCGGGGGGTTGTACCCTCTGTCTGTTCCCCGACAGACATAGCTCTCCGGCAGACAAAGAGGGTGCCAGCAGGATATCCTGCCGGGGAAAACTCGTTTATTCTATTAAAGAGGCACTTTGCCTCTGCATGGACATACACATGCACGAGTTCCCAACAAGATTCATCCTTTTCATTCATATGCAGTTACAAGTACAAGCATTACAGAATACAAAGATGGGCTTGAGAGATTACATTATTTGAATTAAAATTTGGCGATTGCCTATAGGTTTATGATTGAAAAAAGATAAGTGCTCTGTGATGCTCTTTCTTGTCCCTCTCCTCCTAGGTGCAGCCGTCGAAGGTGAGGAAGGCAAAAGGAGCGCCAAGGCGAAGGCCCAGACCGCTCTCATCGGGCTGCAGGGGAGGTAGCCCGGGGGAAGCGGAAGCGCGAGGGAATGCCTCGATGGAGAGCATGGCAGAAGGCGACCCCATAAACCAGCGTCACCAGGGCCAGCAGGACTCGGCAAGGCTAACGAAGCTGCAGCCCGAGAGGAAGCATGCCGGGGTCTAGCTGATAGGTTGCTGGAGGAGCCCGACAGCACCGTCCACACCTCTGCATTCAACTCCCCGGTAAATCACATTGCCGGGAGGAGATGCAGATGCAAATGATGGTGCTGCCGCCTGATGAAGATGGTGCGGGCGGCGATCAGCCGGAGTCAGAGTCGTCGCCCCTACGCCTGCTGCCGTCATCGTTGCCGTCACTGTCCTCCTCTTCGCTGTCGCTCGAGGAGGAGCTTTCGTCGTCGGTCGAGCTCTCCACACAGCATCCTAAGCGGCCTCCCGAGCACACAAAAATCTTGACGGAGAGCAGGCCACTCTCCATTAATTTGAAATGGAGAATGTGCGCCTCTGAAAAGCTGTGGGCCCGGGCAAAGGTCTTCCAGCCGCGACGGAGGTACATGACATGGGGGGCAGGGAAGTCGACATGAACCCTCGTGCTCCCATCACCACAACCCCTCATGTGCAGCCTCAAGGCGCGCAGCTGCTTGAGCTCCATCTCCCGCGCAAAGAAGGATGGAAGACGAAGGCGACTGCGCAGAGGCTTATACAGCCTGATGATGAAATCTTGAGGTTGGTCCCCGACATGGCCTTCCCTCGGGGGTGGAGCCGCCGGCGGAGGAACCACCGGGGCGCCGCCTCGTCCTCCTCCTCCTCGGGCACCACAGCGACCACGACCACGCCCTCTTCCTCCTCTCCTCGTGGACGATTCTGCCGCCTCAGGGTCTAAGGGAGGAGGGGCGCGCTGTCGAGAAGAAGCCCTCGTCGCCGTCATCGGAACTTTGCCACGCCCTTGCCCTCGTACCATTGCCAGGTGAGTAAGATCACAGAGGAGAAGGAAAGGCGTGTGCTGAAGAACACTGCCCTGAGCCCTTTTTATAGGGAAACGGGGCAAAGGGCTAACCCCTCCTGCGGGAGACGGCCGCCCCTCTCCCCCAATACGGCCTCTCTGCGCCCACTATGGCTCTAAGGGCCGAGGCCGCCCCTCTGCCCCCAACCATCGACGCTCGGATTTCAGCTACAACACTCCTCCCCGTGCCCTCCACATCCGCCACCTACCATGCCCAATGCATGCGGAGCACGTGGCGAGGTGCGTGGGGATGGAGGGCTAGTGGGATGGCGGTTTTTGCCCCGTGACCGTGGGGCGAGGAGAATCCGCGGGCCACGTTCCAAGTTCTTCCACGACACCGCGCACTGCGCGTGAAAATCGGAAACCGCCCTGGAATCAAGACTACCACAACAACCCTGCCTATGCACTTATTAGGCCGTACCTCGCCGACGCTCCCCAGCGCGATCGGGGCAGGCCCGGGGGCTTCTGTCGGTGCAACAGACCCCGGTTATGTTGCCCAACTGTGCACATGCACAAGATCAACATTGAAGCACCAGCTTAAGTCGGAGGTTGAAGAACCAAGAGACTTGAAGAACCAACATGCAGCTTGGGGAGATCGAGATCAAACCAAAGGAACATGATATCGGCAAGAGAAGGGCCTCCCTCGTTGGGCAGGCGAGCCCGGCAAGGGGCCAGGCCACCACCAGAAGCAAGCAACCAAGACTCCCCGGTAGGGCTTGCCGGGGGTTGCGGGGCCTGAACCACCCCGCCAACCGCACAAGTACGTCCCACGTCGTAAATCAGTCCGGTGTCAAGCCGCAAGGTGATTAAGTGGCAGCATTTGCCACATGGCAGCCATCTCCTTTAGAAAAAACCTATAGGTGACACCCGTCCAGTGACGTCTCAAGAGAACAGATGCAAAGCTGGCAAGATAAGCCCCGCAAGCCTTGCCGAGCAACTAGTGATGTGACACTGAGCGGTGCATTCAATGCACCCTGCCAGCCTACAGAGTTAGGTATGATAGCACTGTTTGCTATCATATCAGTGGGTAATGACTGTTTTGCCACTGTGGTGACACCTTAATCTATAAAAGGAGGCCCATGGCAATCGTCGGAGGGGGTTAGAGGGTTGGAAACTTGACACACCCAAGACACCATACGCTTGTGGTCACTGTAGCCTTGAGGTAGGCCTTGCCGGGCAAGTGTACTACGCACCACCACGTTCATTTCCACCATCAATCCACCAAAGAAGGAGTAGGGTTTTACGCCTCGCGGTAGCCTGAACCTAGGTAAATTTCTTGTGTGCTCTCTGCCATGCTGCCACGCGCTAATCTGCTCTTTGTGCAATGCGACGTCCCCCGCCGAACCAGCAAGGGGCCGCACGGTCCCATAGGTGGCCGCGGATATCACGCGAAAAAGTGTTTTTTAAAACAACAAGCAAAACAAAATAAAATGAAATTCTAAGAATAGCACACATCATGTGAAGAAGCAAAAACTTAGGATCAACCAATACTAACCAATAATTGTTGATGAAGAAAGGTGGGATACCTACCGGGCATCCCCAATCTTAGATGCTTGAGACTTAATATTATCTTGGGATGCCTTGTGCATCCCCAAGCTTGAGCTTTTGTGTCTCTTAATTCCTCTCATATCATGGTTTACCTAATACTGAAAACTTCATCCACACAAAACTCAACAAGAACTCGTGAGATAAGTGAAAGTGCAACTATCCCTGGGTGGTTTTGGTAATGATTAACAACATATAGCTCATTGAACTAATGCCATTACAAGATAAATATTTCAGGAAAGTTCAATGATTGGCATGGCATGGATAAGGAATTTGGACCCCTCAAAATGCTAAGGACAAAAGATTGGCTCAAGCTTCAAAGTCCAAGACTCTACATTTTACTTTTAGTGATCCAAGATCACATTGAGTCCATAGGAAAAGCCAATACTAACTAAAGGGGGTGAGGTGTTGCTTAATGGCTTGCTTGCTCAAAGTGCTTAGTGATATGCTCCAAAGCCCTCAACCAGTTTCTCATATCCACATATGTCCCAAACCAAAAGTCAAACTCGGCCCCACCGATTTCATTTGACATAGCCACTGCCGGAAACCCTAGTCTTTTCGGTCTCACCGAGATGGGATTGCAAACTCTCTGTTTCCCTTCGTAACGTTCCGGTCTGACCGAGCTGAGTGATCGGTCCCACCGAGTTTGCAATGCAAACTCTCTGTTTCCTTTTCGTAACGCTTCGGTCCCACCGAGACGAGCGAATCGGTCCCACCGAGTTTGCCTGGCCAACTCTCTGTTTGTCTATTACCAAAATCGGTCCCATCGAGTTTGTGTAATCGGTCCAATCGAGATTACGTTATGCCCTAACCCTAATGATATCGGTCCTACCGAGTTGACATTTCGGTCCCACCGAAAATCCTAACGTTCACATTTTGAACTAAATCAGTCTGACCGAGTTTCTGATTCGGTCCCACCGAGTTTGGTGATTTGTGTGTAACGGTTAGATTTTGTGTGGAGGCTATATATACCCCTCCATCCACTCTTCATTCGTGGAGAGAGCCATCAGAAAATGCCTACACTTCCATTACCCATTTTCTGAGAGAGAGCCACCTACTCATGTGTTGAGACCAAGATATTCCAATCCAACCATATGAATCTTGATCTCTAGCCTTCCCGAAGTTGCTTTCCACTCAAATCATCTTTCCACCAAATCCAATCCTATGAGAGTGAGTTGAGTGTTGGGGAGACTATCATTTGAAGCACAAGAGCAAGGAGTTCATCATCAACACACCATCTATTACCTTTTGGAGAGTGGTGTCTCCTAGATTGGCTAGGTGTCACTTGGGAGCCTCCGTCAAGATTGTGGAGTTGAACCAAGGAGTTTGTAAGGGCAAGGAGATCGCCTACTTCATGAAGATCTACCCTAGTGAGGCAAGTCCTTCATGGGCGATGGCCATGGTGGGATAGACAAGGTTGCTTCCTCGTGGACCCTTCATTGGTGGAGCCCTCCGTGGACTCGCGCAGCCGCTACCCTTCGTGGGTTGAAGTCTCCAACAACATGTGTAGCGACCCGACCCGAATGGATCAAGTCTCTGTGCTTAAGTGTCATCCCTGGATCGGTATGTTGACACACACAGTACTCGAGGATTTATAACAGAGGTAAATCACATGTATAAAGTAACGTAAATACTATTACCTCAATCCAAATAGCAGAAGTAACAAGGTTGTGGATTCCCATCAACACCAACGGCAAAGTTGAGTGTAGAAATCGTAACCCTAACGAATCACTTACTCGTCGTAAGATATCCTGCAACATGAAATGTTGCAGCCCGAAAACGGGTCAGTACATTGAATGTACTGGCAAATTCACACCATAGAGAAATGATGAACAAAGGCTATCACTACATGCATATATGGCTGGTGGAAAAGCTCTATGGTTATAATGTTTTTGCGAAAAGCCAATTTTTCCCTACTTCAAAGGAATAAATTTTATTTAACTATCATGGTGGTTGTGAAACATTGAGATGGTTGACAGCATCTTAATCCCAATTAAGTATCATCATTAACCCAACAATATTAATTAAAAGTAACATGATGAGATCAACGGGATAATCCAAGAACTAGATACTCAAGATGTCCATAACCGGGGACATGGCTAATCATGATTAGTTTGTACACTCTGCAGAGGTTTGTGCACTTTTCCCCACAAGACTCGATCGCCTCCGCTTGATTCTCGCACTGCATGATGTTTGAGAAACGGATGACCGAGACACAGTCTTTCAGAAACAATCACTCTTTACTCTGGATGGACCGGTACACCTACTTTCCCCTACATCTGCTAGTCCACCTCTTCAAGAGATCCTGTAACCTACTCAGCTATGCTAGAGCCCATAATAGCTTGTGGCTGCACACGGAAGTTTCTAGCATGAATAATCTTATGATCCCTTTGAGCCTGGGTGGCGGTCCTTATACATACAGACAACACTGGGTTCTCCAGGTGCCTCAATCCACCCAGATGTGAGTTTTTAGTTGCCACCTTAAGTTGAACCATTATTAAACATCTCACATCTGTCATGAATATCACTCAAACCCAATCCACGTCTACGAGCATAGCATGGCAATAATAAAAGCAACGTAGAAGTAACTCCCAAGGGTTTGATAAAGTAAAACAGGTAATAGGTACTACCTCAACTACTTCCCAATACCCACAGTTTATTTAGATCCTAATCATGCAATGTGTTTGAGGAAATAGATCTAATGCAATAAAACTGGGTATGAACGGGGTATGATCAAAGTGTTACTTGCCTGCAATGTTGATGAAGATGATTCGCACTCAAAACTCTTGATAGATCTACTCGTCACACTCTGGTCAATCTATCGTAAGCAAGCAATAGTAACCACACATAAGCAATCACTCAAAAGATCGAGAAGAACGAAGAAGACGATTCGGGAAACACCAAAAACAAGCAAATAACTCTTGCAACATAAAAAAAATTTCTAACAGCACCAAAATTATATGAATTTGGCCTTATCAGAAAGTTTAGGTCAAGAGCTTCGCTTTGCAAAAAGAATCAACTCAAACGGAGTTACGAAACTTAAGTTATGAGCAAAAGAAGTTTGAATACAAATCTGTTTGAATTCAAATTTTAAAACTTTCAAAAACATGTTTAAGTTGTTTTACTGGATAGAGGAGATCATAACGAAGAAGTGGGCGTTGGTTTTGTTGGATTTGGACAAACGAGTGAAAAGTTATGGATGTTTGAAAACCAGGGGCTATTCTGTAAGAAAAACAATTGCTACTAGGTCCCTGGCCGAAAATAACAGAAAAAGAAAAAAGCTAAATAGTGAACGTGCGTTAACTAGTTCTAAACAGTGGACGTTCGTTGTTTAGAAAAACCTTAAAAAAAACAGATCTAGTCCAGGTTTTTTTTTACAAAACCGAAACGAATAAAAAAATAAACCGGGGCGGTTCACGGTTTATACCGGTTCGCGGCGGTCCGGCGGTGGCGGCGGTTCCGGCGAGATGGCGCGGGGCTCCGGCGAGGGCGGCGAGGTGGCTCCGTTCGTCGAGGAGGGCAACGGAGAGGTCGGGGAGGGGCGGCGCAGTGCGGCGGAGCCGATGGTGGCGACGGCGGTGCTCCACGGCGACGGGATGAAGCGCGGCGGCGGCGGTGGATCTCGTCGGGGCGGGCTCCGGCGAGAGCGGCGGTTGCGGCGGGAGCAGAGAGAGAGGGGCCCGGGGCGGCGCTATTTAAGGGGGGAGGGGCGGCGCGGTGGCGTGCGGGAGGGGCAGGAGAGGAGGAGTCCGGCGGGGAGACGGCTCCGGCGAGCCGTGGCGGCGGCGGACTCCCGCCTGGAGTCGGTCGTGCGGGGTGACGGGGCGGCACGCTGGGCTGGGCTGGCCTGGCGGCTAGCGGGGGCCGGCCCAGTTCGGCGGTGAAGAGATTTTTTTTAAAAAAGACAACTCCGACAAACAAAATAAAAACAAATAAAAATAAAAATATTATGTAGGCATATAATATATCAAAATTTTTAGAAAAAGATTTCCTACAGCGTGGACATTTTTGTAAAGTCAAATAAAATTCACACAAATTTTAATAAATCAAACAGTGCTGGTGCCTTATTAAAATCCAATAAAAATCATTTTAAAAATACCAAAATGATTTCAAATTTATTTTTCTCCAATTTTCTGATGTAGGGAATCATGTTACCCTATTTTCTGTATATTTTATTTTTGGAGAAAAATAATTTGAATAAAACTCAAATGACTCCAAATTGAAAAATAATTGCAACGGGACTTTGAATAAATCCTTTGAAACTCCCAACTCATATTTCATTTGTTTTTGAAGAAGTCATTTTATCTTCTCTCGTGAAAATCATTGAGTTGCATAAAGTTTCAGAAATGAAAAATATTTTCAAATAAAATTCAAATATTTTCAACACCCCTTTTCATTTAAATAAATGGAAGAAGTCATGTCATCTTCTCTCCAGGGTTTTGTGGTGAAAAGAATTTGAATTCATGGAGATCATAAAAGCAAAATGAAAGTTTGGGAAAGTCCTTTTATTCCCTCTCATTTAACTTTCAAAAAGTTTCGAATTCCACTCACTTTCAGTCAATCAATCAAACAATCAACCCAATCTATCTGTTTATTATAACATTCCAAAATTTAGAATTTTGGGATGTTACAACGTGGATGTACGATAGCACCACCTATCGGAACCACGCCAAAAACATCCGTGTCTCCTATTGGATTTGCACTCTCCAAACCCTTCCCTTTACATTCTTGCAAGTTGCATGCTTTACTTTTCGCTGCTCATATACTCTTTGCATGGTTGCTTGAATTGTGATAAGATTGCTTGACTTGTGCTAAGTTGTTAAAATCTGCCAAGAACTAAAATTGGGAAAAGGTTAAGTTTTTATTTGGTCAAGTAGTCTAATCACCCCCCTCTAGACATATTTTCGATCCTACAATTGGTATCAGAGCTTTGGTCTCCATTTGCCTTGATTCCATAGCTTTTGGTGATCATAGCCTTGGTTTCACAACCTAGGACAGTATGGCATCTAGCGAGGTAAATTACCACCGTAGAGGTCCTTACTTTGATGGTACAAATTTTGCTAGTTGGAAGCATAAGATGAAAATTCATATTCTTGGACATAACCCCGCCGTTTGGGCTATTGTGTGTATTGGCTTGCAAGGTGAATTCTTTGATGGGAGAGAACCAAACTATGAAGCTACGCGGAAGAGTTGAAGATGCTGCAATACAATGCTCAAGCTTGTGATATCCTCTTCAATGGATTGTGCCCCGAAGAATTCAACAAAATCAGCCGCCTTGAGAATGCAAAGGAAATTTGGGATACTTTGATTGATATGCACGAAGGTACCGACTCCGTCAAAGAATCCAAATTCGATGTGCTTCAAAGTCAACTTGACAAGTTCAAAATGAAGGATGGTGAAGGTGTCTCTAAAATGTACTCTAGGCTTGCTCTCATTACAAATGAGATTGCCGGCTTAGGAAGTGAAGAGATGACCGACAAATTCATCATCAAGAAGATCCTAAGAGCCTTGGATGGAAAATATGATACCGTGTGTACATTGATCCAAATGATGCCAAACTACAAAGATCTCAAGCCAACGGAAGTCATTGGAAGAATTGTTGCTCATGAGATGTCACTCAAGGATAAGGAAGAGCTTCACAACAAGTCAAGCGGTGCTTACAAAGCCTCATGTGATGCTCCCACATCATCAAGTGAGAAACAAACCTTCAATGAAGAATTGAGCCTAATGGTGAAGAACTTCAACAAATTCTACAAGAGTAGAAGCAAGGAAAGAAGTTCCAAGTCAAGGTCCTACAATGACAAAAGATCTTCTACTCGTGAACGAAATTGCTATAATTGTGGAAGACCCGAACACTACTCAAATGAGTGTATGGCTCCCTACAAAAGAAGAGAAGATTCTCCCAAGAGAAGAAGTAGAAGAGATGAATCACCACCAAGAGAGAGAAGGAGTAGAGATGATCGTTATGAACGAAGACCCTCTCGGAGAAGCAAGGATTCAGAGAGGAAGGACAAATCAAAAGAGCTACACAAAGAGGACATCAAGCTCATGTTGGTGAATGGGTATCCGGCTCCGACTTCAACCATCACTCCGAAAGAAGTTATCACTCCGACTCCGAATATACTCAAGATGAAGGTGTTGCCGGTCTAGCACTTGTGTCAACCAAATCGTACGACATATTTGACTCAGCAAATGAAGGAATTGGAAGATGCTTCATGGCCAAAGGTCCAAAGGTATCACACCCCGAGTATGTTGATTTCAATAGTGATGAAGATGACTTGTTAGGTGATGATGATTTACTTTTTGACAACTCTAGTGATGAAAACTATGATGAAACATCAATTAATCATGCTAATCAAGATAAAACGAATGATGATGATAAGAAGGAGATTGAGCGTCTAACTAAAGAACTAAACACTCTTAAGTTAGCTCATGAAACTACCTTGGAAAATCATCGAGAACTTTTAAAGACTCATGATAAGCTACGCTTTGAAAAGCTCAACCTTGAGCAAGAGCATGAGTTTTTAAAGGCAATCAATGATGATCTTCGCAAGAAAAGTTCTTCTTACATTGCCAAGCGTTTACTCTTGTCTACTTACATGCCACAAGTTAAGTCTAGTAACAAGAGTAAGAAAAATTCTTCTAGTAGTAACAATAATCATGCTAAATCCAATGTTGTTGCTTCTAGTAGTTCTCTTGATTCCACTAATGATTCTCTTAGCCAAGTTACACTTGAGCAAGAAAATAGCTTATTGAAGGGAATTATAGAGAAAGGTGTTTACAAGAGTCTTGCCGGAAGTAAGCAATTTGAGGAAACTGTACGCAAGCAAGGAAGACACCGGAAGAATCAAGGTGTTGGTTTTGAACGAAAGTTCAATGCCAATAGAGTTGAGTGGGAAGAAGATCAATACCCCAAGACGAAGTTTGTTCCTCAACAAGAGAAGTATGATCCTACTTCTTTCCAGGGAACACAAGCTCAAGATGATCTTCCACCACAAGACCACAAGCTAAAAGGCAAGGACAAGCTTCAAGAGGAGATTGATGCATTTGAAGAAGCTCCTAAGGCCTTGGTCAAGTGGGTTCCCAAGACTACATCAAGCTCTACTTCACCAAGTTCCACTACTACCCCAAGGATTCCCATCAAGATGATGTGGATCCCAAAGAAGAAGAACTAGAGACTTCTTGAGGGTGACTCCGCCAATATAATTCACTCATATCATTTTGGCAAGGACAAGTGCAATCAACTTCCACATCTTTCACTAGTTCAAGGAGTCACAAACCCTCTTGTTGGTAAGACAAGGGACAAGGTAACCTAATGCATTAATGGATATCATCTCATGTGAACATCTCTCTATGTCTATGGATATCCTTGTTTGTTCCTTGTGGGACTAACCCGTGTAGGTATTGAAAGTGCAACTCACTCCAAAGGATTGCTCCGAATGATCTACATCAACATTGAGCATTCACATCTTCAACACCTACATGAAGTCATCATCGACAAAACCCAAGGTTAGTTCATCCCTCTTAGGGGGATATCACATCTAGGGGGAGCTTTACTCTAATCAATTGAGCTAAATCAACTCTAATGATGTGAACACAACAATTCTTTATGTAAAAGTGGTAACCCCACTTGTGCTTAAACGATGAGTATGACCTATGATCAAATGTTCTCATTTGACTCCTAAGTCAATATACTCATATGTAGATGACCTAGTCATCTCCAATTGTTTGATAAATGCTAGAATTGATTGTGCATGCTTTGCCAAATATTTCATTTGTCATTTTATTGTGTGAGCATGTTGGTTGCATATTTTACTCATTCGAGGACATCCACTTGTTGCTTTGATATTTTGGATCTTTTTCCTTTGCCAAGTGGATGGACAAGAATGCCTAAGAACCTTCTCTAGCTATTTATTCTTTTCTCATCTCAAACTCTATTCATGCCACATCACAAAGTTTGATCAAGTCAGATTCGAACCACTCTGTGTGAGGAGCACTCGGAGTCCCCTGATTCGTCATAGACTTCAACTTCCAAAACCTCTTTCTGCATTTTGGTCTGACCGAGAAATCCATTTCGATCAAACCGAGTCACTAAGTTGATCTAGGTTTTCATCTTGGTGCAACCGATTTGAACACTTCGGTCACACCGAGTTGCAGCAACCGCTTGCGATTCTGCAATCTCGGTGCCACCGAGTTGTTCCACTCGGTCACACCGACAGGGTTGGGATATAAATACCCACGGGTGAGACTTTGGAAATTTCTTCAAATTCTCTCAGCCCGCGCGTGTCTTGCTCAGCCTCCTCGGGGTCTCTGGATCGTCTCCTCGCCGCCAACGACCTCCCGCCATTGGGCTCTGCCGCCGTCGACGGAATCTACTCCGCCGTTGCCGCCGTAGCAAACACTCGCCGCTCTAGGGTAAGTGTTCGACCCCTTGTGCTGTCTTTTTCACTCCGATTCCTAGCACAAGGACAATACCATGTTTCTTGCCATGAATGTGATTAATCTATCCAGCTAAAACTTCCTTAGGTCTAGATTGATTCAAAAAATTTAGGGTTAGCTCTCCGCAGAACTCATCTCGGACCGACCGAAATGTAGAAATCGGTCTCACCGATTCGGCTTAGACCATTGCACATGCACTTTTCGGTCCGACCAAAACGTGCAAATCGGTGTGACCGAGTTCAAGATTTTGTGAAACCCTAGCAATCTCGGTGCCACCGAAATGTGACTCGGCTCAACCGAGTTCACTAGTTTAGGTTCCAAGTGTTGCTTCGGTATCACCGAGTTTGTCAATTCGGTAGCTCCGAGATCACTTCTGTAGAGAACTAAAACTAAGATTTTTGAATCAATTTGTTTTGCAAAACCTCTGTACTTTGTGATGCTCATCCACTCTACCTCATCTATATTTACTCACAGGGTCTGCTGTCAGTAAGTTTGCCTGCAAGATGTCTGATCAGAGTGACAGTCAGAACAGGTCTGAGGAACATGTGCAGATGAGTGAGGGTTCAGATCCCTCTAGCACTTCTGATGATGGCAGCAGGAGCACTCCAAGCAACTTGCCAAAGGCAGCCACTAGATCTAGGAAGAAGAGAACCTCAAAAATCTGAGGATGAGGACTATGTGGCCACTGAAGAGGAAGTAAGCTCCAAATAGAAGGTGCCGAAGAAGGAGTATAGCACAGCTGCTGCAAGTAAGCCAGGGCTGAACAAGAAGGCACCTGCAAGGAGGATGCCAATGTCAAAGCCAAGGAAGGTTGCAACAGGAGAAACTATGAAGTTCACCATTGAATCTGAAGAAGAAGCGCTGGTGAGGACAAGAAGAAGAAGAGGGCAAGAACTACAACAGCTAAAGTTCTTGGAAAGTACTCAATGGTGAGATCAGATGATGAAGAGGAAGAGGATGCTGCTCTAGCACCTAAGGCATAGAAGCTCATGGGAGATGCTACAAAGTCAGGGGCTGCTGCTAAGCCCAAAACTGCTCCCAAAGCTGCTGCTGTAGTTCCCAAGACTGCACCCAAGAGGAGTACCAGGAACATACCTGCTGAGGAGGAGAACAAGGCCCAGTGCCTGAGACTGAAGAAGAGGAAGCTGAAGCCCAAGTGCTAAGGAAGCTAAAGCCAAAGATCCCTGACCATAATGATGCACATCCTGTTGCAGAAGATATGAGGATTAGGAAGGATGCAGGACAGAGATAGTGGAGAAAGGCTGACCCATATGCTGACAGGAGGAGAACTGCTGTGGATTATAGGTTCCACACAAAGGAACAACAAGATTTCTATGAGACTATCCTGCTTGACAAGAAGCCCATAGTGTGTTATATGAGATGGGTGGACTGGACCTACATAAGAGAGAATGAAGATCACTTTCCAGGTGTTTATGACAGCTTCAAGGCATGTGAGGTTGACAAGTTTGTTGGCCAAAAGCTCACCAAGTGGAATGATGAGCTGATCATGCAATTCTATTCTACTGCTCATTTCTATCCAGATGGCAGAATCGTATGGATGTCAGAGGGTACAAGGTACCAGTCTACAGTTGATGAGTGGGCTAGATTGATCAATGCTCCAGAAGCTCATGAAGATGACTTGGATGTCTATGCCAAGAAGAATAAGGATCACAACTCAATGGCCAGCATGTACAAGGAGATTCCTGGTGCAGACCTGGAGACTCACAAGTTTGGCTCTGTGAAGCACTTACTATCAGGCCTGCCTACAATCAATACAATTCTGAGGCACACTTTGTTGCCAAAGTCAGGTGATCACAGAATGATCAGAGGACACTCCATCAACTTGCTGCATATATTTGATGTTCCTCAAAAGTTCAAAGTGATGAGTCTGATTGTGGAAACAATCAAGAGGATAGCTGCAGATCAGAAGAGATCTTGTGGGTATGCTCCACAAATTCAGGTGCTCATCAACTCCAAGATGGGCACAGGCACATATCTATTGGACAAAGAGCATTTACCCCTCAGGCCAGACTTTGAGGACAACATTGTTGTCATGACTGAGGAAGATCCATCATCAGTGCAAGCACATGAGAAGAGAGAGAAGGCAAGGGCAGAGAAAGCTGCAAAGATGCCAACCGCTGAAGAGGCATCTCAAGTGTTCTTGAAGAGCAAGCAAGATCAGCTTGGATATCTGATCCAATCCACCTTGAGGATTGAGAAGGGCTTGGCCACCCTGACTCAAAACCAGGAGAGCTTGGAGAGGATCATTGAGCAGAAATTCTATGATCTTGATGTCAAGGTAACTGAGATTCAGTCAGTGGTTGAGCAACTTCAGGAGGAAGTGGAGGAGAAGAAGGGCAAGTCTACTACAGATGCTTTTACTAGAGTGCCCAGAAGCCAGAGGTCTGCTGCAGTGCCTGTCCCAGACACAAGAGCTACTACATCTGCACCAGCAGCCACAGCCTCAGTGCCATCAGCTCCAGCAGCCACTCCACCAGCTCCAGCTACATCAACAGAAGCTTTCGTCCTTGGAGTCATCTCTACACCACCTCATGAAGACCAAGCTTGAGAGACGCATAGCACTATGCATATTTTTAACTTTTTGGTACTTGTTGCTAAAGGGGGAGAAATATGTATAGATCATAGTCTTCGAGAGAGAGTGTGTTGTTTTGTCTCTCTTTGCATTTTACTTGCTTGAACTTTATTGTGTGTTTGCTTGCTACATAATGTCTTTTGTGAGATACTTGGATGATCATGTGATTGATCATTTGCTACCTTAATGCTTGTTTGGATGATACTATCTTTTATATCTTATATATGATCATTCACTTTGCTTGGTGATGAGTGCATGGTTTTTAATTATTATCATTTTGAGCGCTCCACCAAGATGTATGTGACATGGAAGAGTGACCCATGATCCTAACACATTGTGCATTTGCAGTCCAAAGCAAATTTTAAATAATGCACAAATTTAGGGAGAGCTCTTGTTTGTCACATACTTCTCAAAGTGACAATGTGTTTCAATCTTATTATCATTTGTCGAAGCTTTGATCTATATGTTGTCATCAATTACCAAAAAGGGGGAGATTGAAAGTGCAACTATCCCTGGGTGGTTTTGGTAATGATTAACAACATATAGCTCATTGAACTAATGCCATTACAAGATAAATATTTCAGGAAAGTTCAATGATTGGCATGGCATGGATAAGGAATGTGGACTCCTCAAAATGCTAAGGACAAAAGATTGGCTCAAGCTTCAAAGTCCAAGACTCTACATTTTACTTTTAGTGATCCAAGATCACATTGTGTCCATAGGAAAATCCAATACTATTAAAAGGGGGCGAGGTGTTGCTTAATGGCTTGCTTGCTCAAAGTGCTTAGTGATATGCTCCAAAGCCCTCAGCCACTTTCTCATATCAA
This sequence comes from Triticum aestivum, assembly GCF_018294505.1. Lineage (NCBI taxonomy): Eukaryota > Viridiplantae > Streptophyta > Magnoliopsida > Poales > Poaceae > Triticum > Triticum aestivum. Next base: position 388,282,173 of record NC_057805.1, read on the forward strand.
CATATGTCCCACACCAAAAGTCAAACTCGGCCCCACCTATTTGATCCATCCGGCACCACCGAGTTCATTTGACATAGCCACTGCAGAAACCCTAGTCTTTTCGGTCTAACCGATTGGGATCTCGGTCTCATCGAGATGGGATTGCAAACTCTCTGTTTCCCTTCATAACGTTTCGGTCTAACCGAGATGAGCGATCGGTCCCACCAAGTCTGCAATGCAAACACTGTTTCCTTTCGTAACGCTTCGGTCCCACCGAGATGAGCGAATCGGTCCCACCGAGTTTGCCTGACCAACTCTCTGTTTGTCTATTACCAAAATCGGTCCCACCAAGTTTGTGTAATCGGTCCAACCGAGATTACATTATGCCCTAACCCTAATGATATCGGTCCTACTGAGTTGACATGTCGGTCCCACCGAAAACCCTAACGTTCACATTTTGAACTAAATCGGTCTGACCGAGTTTTCTGATTCGGTCCCACCGACTTTGGTGCTTTGTGTGTAACGGTTAGATTTTGTGTGGAGGTTATATATACCCCTCCACCCACTCTTCATTCGTGGAGAGAGCCATCAGAACATGCCTACACTTCCATTACCCATTTTCTGAGAGAGAGCCACCTACTCATGTGTTGAGACCAAGATATTCCAATCCAACCATATGAATCTTGATCTCTAGCCTTCCCAAAGTTGCTTTCCACTCAAATCATCTTTCCACCAAATCCAATCCAATGAGAGTGAGTTGAGTGTTGGAGAGACTATCATTTGAAGCACAAGAGCAAGGAGTTCATCATCAACACACCATCTATTACCATTTGGAGAGTTGTGTCTGCTAGATTGGCTATGTGTCACTTGGGAGCCTCTGTCAAGATTGTGGAGTTGAACCAAGGAGTTTGTAAGGGCAAGGAGATCGCCTACTTCGTGAAGATCTACCCTAGTGAGGCAAGTCCTTCGTGGGCGATGGCCATGGTGGGATAGACAAGGTTGCTTCTTCGTGGACCCTTCGTGGGTGGAGCCCTCCGTGGACTCGCGCAGCCGTTACCCTTCGTGGGTTCAAGTTTCCATCAACGTGGATGTACGATAGCACCAACTATCGGAACAACGCCAAAAACATCCATGTCTCCTATTGCGTTTGCACTCTCCAACCCTTCCCTTTAAATTCTTGCAAGTTGCATGCCTTACTTTCCGCTGCTCATATACTCTTTGCATGCTTGCTTGAATTGTGATAAGATTGCTTGATTTGTGCTAAGTTGTTAAAATCTGCCAAAACTAAAATTGGGAAAAGGTTAAGTTTTTATTTGGTCAAGTAGTCTAATCACCCCCCTCTAGACATACTTTCGATCCTACAATAAGTTAGTATAAATCAATGCAAAACCTTATCATTCTCTACTGTAGAAAATCACTAAGATTATTATTCAACATTGCATACTAAATGCCTCTGCATATTCAATACACCTATCCTCAAATAGAATAATTAAACAAGTAAACATATGCAAAAAATGCAAACATAACAGCAATCTGTCCAAAGAGAACGGTCTGTAAAGAGTGCAATAGGATCCATACTTATTGAACTTAAAGAATTCTAAAATTTTAACACACTGTAGAAAATTTATCAGAGCTTATTGTGCAAAATGTTTCAATATTTTATCACTTTCTGAATTTTCTCGGGAATTTTTTCAATAGCAATAAGCTTTCTGTTTTGAAACAACAACATGTAGACTTGCAAAATAAGCATGGCAAAGGCTATCATTGCCACTTTTATTGAAGTAAAAGATACAAAACATTATTATAGATAGCAGAAAGTAAATCAAAACAAAATAAAATGACGCTCCATGCAAAACTCATATCATGTGACGAATGAAAATATAGCCCCAAGTAAGATTACCGATAATGTTGGAGACGAAAGAGGGGATGCCTTCCGGGGCATCCCCAAGCTTAGTTGCTTGGATCTTCCTTGAATATTAACTTGGGGTGCCTTGAGCATCCCCAAGCTTAGGGTCTTGTCACTCCTTATTCTCTTCATATCGATATCTCACCCAAAACTTGAAAACTTCAATCATACAAAACATAACGGAACTTCGTGAGATATGTTAGTATGATAAAGCAAATCATTCACTTTGGTACTGTCAAAGACAAGATTTAAAATTGTTCTCACACAATTCCTACTGTACCTTATCATTTCCACAATTTATATTGAGCAATATAAGCTATAGAAACTAGGAAACAAGCAAACTATGCATTGAAAACAGAATTTGTAAAAAACAGGACAGTCTGTAATGATATGGAAAACAACCGTACTTCTGTTATTCCAAAAATTCTGAAACATTAGGGCAACGTAGGGAATTTGTATATCTATCACCTGTAAAAAATTCAGATCAAAAGCATGTTCCAGTGAATTTTGAAAATTCCTGGACTGAGCACAAAAGTTTCTATTTTTTCACAGATTCAGGTCAACTATCATCTACACTATCCCAAAGGATTTACTTGGCACTTTATTGAAACAAAAGCAATAAAACATGATTACTACAGTAGCATAATCATGTGAACACACAAAAACAGTAGGTAAAAGTGTTGGGTTGTCTCCCAACAAGCACTTTTCTTTAATGCCTTTTAGCTAGGCATGATGGTTTCAATGATGCTCACATATAAGGTAAGAATTAAAACATAAAGAGAGCATCATGAAGCATATGACTAGCATATTTAAGTCTAACCCACTTCCTATGCATAGGGCTTTTGTGAGCAAATAATTTATGGGAGCAAGAATCAACTAGCATAGGAAGGAAAAACAAGTGCAACTTCAAAACCTTCAACACAAAGAGAGGGAACTTGATATTATTGCAATATGTAAAAGCATATGTTACTCTCTCATAGTAATTTTCAGTAGCATCATGAATGAATTCGACAATATAACTATCACATAAAGCATTTTTTTTCATGATACATAAGCATAGAAATTTTGTTACTCTCCACATAAGCAAATTTATTCTCATGGATAGTAGTGGGAGCAAACTCAACAAAATAACTATCATGGGATTGAAAATTAAAATCATGATGACAAGTTTCATGGTTATCATTATTCTTTATAGCATACATGTCATCACCATAATCATCATAGATAGCAACTTTGTTGTCATAATCAATTGAAACCTCTTCCAAAATAGTGGATTCATCACTAAATAAAGTCATGACCTCTCCAAATCCACTTTTTTCAATATTGTAACAAGATTCAACACCCTCCAAAATAGTGGGATCATTACCTAGAGTTGAAACTCTTCCAAACCCACTTCCATCAATATAATCATCATAAATAGGAGGCATGCAATCATTATAACAAATTTGCACATCAAATCTTGGGGGACTAAAAATATCATCTTCATCAAATATAGCATCCCCAAGCTTATGGCTTTGCATATCATTAGCATCATGGATATTCAAATAGTTCATACCAACAACATTGAAATCATGCTCATTATTCAAAGATTTTCTGTCAAACATTTTATAGAATTCTTCATCAATTGAGCATAATTTTCCTTTCCATCATTTTCACGAAACACATTATATAATTCTTCTTCAATTGAACCTCAATTCCATTTTTTGTAGTTTTCTTTTTATAAACCAAACTAGTGATAAAACAAGAAACTAAAAGATTCGATTGCAAGATATAAAGATATACCTTCATGCACTCACCTCCTCGGCAACGGCGCCAGAAAAGATCTTGATGGCTACTACGCAACTTTATTCTTGTAGACTCGTGTTGGGCCTCCAAGCGCAGAGATTTGTAGGATAGTAGCAATTTTCCCTCAAGTGGATGACCTAAGGTTTATCAATCCATGGGAGGTGTAGGATGAAGATGGTCTCTCTCAAACAACCCTGCAACCAAATAACAAAGAGTCTCTTGTGTCCCCAACACACCAAATACAATGGCAATTTGTATAGGTGCACTAGTTCGGTGAACAGATGGTGATGCAAGCATAGTAATGATAGTAGATATTGATTTTTGTAATAGGAACAATAAAAAAACAGCAAGTTAGCAAGTAACAAAAGTGAGCACAAACGGTATTGCAATGCTTCAAAATGAGGCCTAGGGTCCGTACTTTCACTAGTGCAATCTCTCAACAATGCTAATATAATTGGATCATATAACCATCCCTCAACGTGCAATGAAGAATCACTCCAAAGTTCCTATCTAGCGGAGAACATAAGACGAGATTGTTTGTAGGGTTACGAAATCACCTCAAAGCTATTCTTTCCGATCAATCTATCCTAGAGTTCGTACTAAAATAACACCAAGCTATTCTTTCCGATCGATCTAACCAAGAGTTCATTCTAAAATAACACCATATGATACACATCAACCAACTCTAATGTCACCTAGATACTCCAATGTCACCGTGAGTATCCGTGAGTTGATCATATGATATGCATCAAACAATTTCAGCATAATACTCAATCCAACACAAAGAACCTCAAAGAGTGCCCCAAGATTTCTACCGAAGAAACAAGGACGAAAACATGCATCAACCCCTATGCATAGATTACCCCAATGTCACCTTGGGAATCCGCGAGTTGAGTGCCAAAATACATATCAAGTGAATCAATATGATACCCCATTTTCACCACGGGTATTCATAGCAAGACATACATCAAGTGTTCTCAAATCCATAAAAGTATTCAATCTGATAAAACAAAATCTCAAAGGGAAAACTCAATTCACAACAAGATAGAGAGGGGGAAACACCATATGATCCAACTATATTAACAAAGCCCACGATACATCAAGATCGTGACATCTCAAGAACACGAGAGAGAGAGAGAGATATTAAACACATAGCTACTGGTACAAACCCTCAGCCCCGAGGGTGGACTACTCCCTCCTCATCATGGTGGCCGCCGGGATGATGAAGATGGCCACCGGTGATGATTCCTCCCTCCGGCAGAGTGCCGGAATGGGGTCTAGATTGGTTTTTCGTGGCTATAGAGGCTTTCGGCGGCGGAACTTCTGATCTAGGGTTAGCCCTAGGGTTTTTGGAATATTTGGGAATTTATAGGGCGAAGAGGCGGTGCGGGAGGCCACCGAGGTGGGCACAACCCACCAGGGCGCGCCTGGGCCCCCAGGCGCGCCCAGGTGGGTTGTGCTCCCCTCGGGGCACCCCTCTGGTACTTCTCTGGCCCACTCCATGTCTTCTGGTCCAAAAGAAACCTCCAAAAAGTTTTGCTGCGTTTGAACTCCGTTTGGTATTGATTTTCTGTGATGTAAAAAACAAGCAAACAACAACAACTGGCACTGGGCACTATGTCAATATGATATAAAGTTGCTGTAAAATGATTGTAAAATATCCAAGAATGATAATATAACAGCATGAATACTTCATAAATTATAAATATGTTGGAGACGTATCAGGACACAATGAACAAGACTTACCCATGTACTATCCTCTATAGGATATACTATACCTGCTTCCAGAAGCTTTAATATTTCATTTCTTACCACTTATTTAATCTTTGGATTTAACCATCGCTGGTGATCAACAACTGGTTTAGGGCCAGGTTCCATATTAATTTTATGCTGACATAGAGTGGGAAAAATGCCCTTAAGATCATCAAGAGTATATCCAATAGCATCACGATTCTTCCTTAGAGTTTTTAATAATCTCTTTTCTTCTTGCTCTGAAAGGTTAGCACTAATAAATAGGATATATCTTCTTTTCATTGAGATAAACATATTTCAGAGTATCAGGTAATTGTTTAAGCTTAAACACAAGATCACTCTTTGGTGGCAGAGGATCTCCAGGGGTTTCAACAGGTAAGTTGTGTTTCAAAACAGGCATTTGTTTAAAGAATATCTCATATATTTCATTTGTTTCATTCATATGCATATCATTTTCATGGTCTAACAAATATTGTTCTAAAGGATCAATAGGAGGCACGGCAATAGAAGCAAGCCCAATAACTTCATCCTTACTAAGTAATTATTTGTCACGAGGATGTCTGCTTGGAGAAATTAAACTCATGAGACACATCACCAAAACTTACACAAACATTTTCTTTCTCACAATCTACCTTAGCATTAACAGTGTTCAAGAAAGGTCTACCAAATATAATGGGACAAAAATCATCTTGTGGGGAACCAAGAACTAGAAAATCAGCCGGGTATATTATTTTCCCACACAAGACTTCAACATCTGTAACAATCCCAACTGGTGTAATAGTGTCTCTATTGGCAAGATTAATAGTAACATCAATGTCTTCTATTTCAGCAGGTGCAATATCATTCATAATTTCTTGATATAAAGTAAACGGGATATCACTCACACTAGGACCCAAATCACATAAGCCATGATAACAATGATCTCCTATTTTAACAGAGACAACAGGCATGCCAACAACAAGTCTATGTTTATCTTTTTCATCGGGTTTAGCAATTCTAGTAGCTTCATCATAGAAATACATAACATGCCCATCAATATTTTCAGCCAAGAGATCTTTAACCATAGCAACATTAGGTTCAACTTTAATTTGTTCAGAGGGTGTAGGTGTTCTAGTATAACTCTTGCGAACCACAACTGAAGCTTTAGCGTGTTCTTTTATCCTAACAGGAAAAGGTGGCTTCTCAATATAAGTTGTAGGAATAACAAGATCAACACTATAAGTGGTGGTTTCTTCTCTAGCTTCAATGGGTTCTACTACTTTTACTTTAATGGGAGGATGATATTTAAACCATTTCTCCTTAGGGAGATCAACATGAGTAGAAAATGATTCACAAAAAGAAGCTACTATCTCAGAGTCAAGTCCATATTTAGTGCTAAATTCACGAAAAGCATTGGTATCCATAAAAGATTTAACACAATCAAACTCAAGGTTTATACCTAACTCTTTGCCTTCGTCGAGCTCCCAATCTTCGGAGTTGCGTTTAATTCTTTCCAAAAGAACCCATCCGAATTCAATAGTGTTCCTCATAAAAGAACCAGTACAAGAAGTATCAAGCATGGATTGATCATTATGAGAAAGCCGAGCATAAAAATTCCGAATAATAATTTCTCTTGATAGCTCATGACTGGAGCATGAATATAACACTGACTTTAGCCTCCCCCAAGCTTGAGCGATACTTTCTCCTTCACGAGGCCAAAAATTATATAGATAATTCTGATCACGATGAATTAGATGCATAGGATAAAACTTATGATGAAATTCCAAGTCCAATTGGATGTAATTCCAAGCTCCAATATCATCACATAGCATATACCATGTCTATGTCTTTCCCTTCAAAGATAAAGGGAAGACCTTCTTCTTGACTTCATCTTCGGGTAAACCTGCAAGCTTAAATAATCCACAAACTTCATCCACATAGATTATATTCATATCCGAATGTAATGTTCCTTCTCCTGCATAAGGATTAGTGATACGTCTCCAACATATCAACTTTTTCGAACTTTTGCCCTTGTTTTGGACTCTAACTTGCATGATTTGAATGGAACTAACCCGGACTAAAGATGTTTTCAGCAGAATTGCCATGGTGTTATTTTTGTGCAGAATAAAAAGTTCTCGGAATGACCTGAAACTTCACTGAGATAACTTTTGGAATTAATAAAAAATATTGGCGAAAGAATCATCAGCAGGGGGCCCACACCCTAGCCACAAGGGTGGGGGCGCGCCCTCCGACCTTGTGGGCCCCTGGACCTCCACCGACGTCAACTCCAACTCCATATATTCACTTTCAGGGAGAAAAAAAATCAGAGAGAAGCATTCATCACGTTTTACAATACGGAGCCGCCGCCAAGCCCTGTTCTTCCTCGGGAGGGCAGATCTAGAGTCCGTTTGGGGCTCTGGAGAGGGGAATCCATCGCCATCATCATCATCATCAACCATCCTCCATCACCAATTTCATGATGCTCACAGCCATGCGTGGGTAATTCCATCGTAGGCTTGCTGGACCGTGATGGGTTGGATGAGATTTACCATGTAATTGAGTTAGTTTTGTTAGGGTTTGATCCCTAGTATCCACTATGTTTAAGATTGATGTTGTTATGACTTTGCTATGCTTAATGCTTGTCACTAGGGTCCGAGTGCCATGATTTCAGATATGAACCTATTATGTTTTGATGAATATATTTGTGTTCTTGTCCGATATTGCAAGTTATAGTCACCTACTAAGTGTTATGATCCGGCAACCCCGGAGTGACAATAGCCGGGACCACTCCCAGTGATGACCTTAGTTTGACGAGTTCATGTATTCACTAAGTGCTAATGCTTTGGTCTGGTACTCTATTAAAAGGAGGCCTTAATATCCCTTAGTTTCCAATAGGACCCCACTGCCACGGGAGGGTAGGACAAAATATGTCATGCAAGTTCTTTTCCATAAGCACGTATGACTATATTCGGAATACATGCCTACATTATATTGAGGAACTGGAGCTAGTTCTGTGTCACCCTATGTTATAAATGTTGCATGATTAATGCCATCCAACATAATTATCCATCATTGATCCATTGCCTATTGGCTCGTTTCATATTGATCTTTGCTAAGTTACTTCTCCGTTGCCACTGTTACGATTGCTACAAAACTGCTACTATTACTTTTGCCACCGTTACCGTTACTTCCATACTACTTTGCTACTAAATATTTTGTTGCAGATATTAAGTCTTTCAGGTGTCGTTGAATTGACAACTCAGCTGCTAATACTCAAGAATATTCTTTGGCTCCCATTGTGTCGAATCAATAAATTTGGGTTGAATACTCTACCCTCGAAAACTGTTGCAATCCCCTATACTTGTGGGTTATCAAGACCTTTTTCTAGCACCATTGCCGAGGAGCATGGCTATATTATCTGAGTCACTTGGGATTTATATCTGCTGATCACTATGAGGAACTTGAAAGATCAAAGAACTCAGATTTTTCCCTCAACTACGAGGGGAGTAAGGAACTGCCATCTAGCTCTGCACTTGATTCTCCTTCTATTTTCTGTAAACTTGCGACACCTACACCTGCTATTGACTCTGATATGTCGCATGTTATTGATGATGCCACTTCTGCTATGCATGTTGATTATGATGATACTACTTCTCTGCTTGATAATACTGTGCCACTAGGTGAATTTCTTGATGAACAACAAGCTAGGGTTAGAGAGAATGAAATTACTGAAACTGATGATATTATTGAAAATGATGATTATGATTCTCCCCCTAGATATGAATTTCCTGTTGTACCTGAGGGTTATGTTATGGATGAAGAAACTGCTAGAGACTTCTTTGCTTGCAATGATAGAGAGGATCTTAAGAAATTGTTAGCCAGGCTGAATGAAAAATCCTTGAATGCTAGAATGAAATATGATCCCGCTTTTGCTACTTCACCGGTCTTTGTTATTGATAAGGATTATGAATTCTCTGTTGATCCTGAGTTAATTACTTTGGTTGAATCTGATCCTTTTCATGGTTATGAATCTAAAACTGTTGTGGCACATCTTACTAAATTGAATGATATAGCCACCCTATTTGCTCATGAGGAAAACATTCGCTATTACTATATTCTCAAATTATTTCCTTTCTCATTAAAGGGTGATGCTAAGTTATGGTTTAATTCTCTTGCTCCTGGTTGTGTGCGTAGTCCCCAGGATATGATTTATTACTTCTCTGCTAAATATTTCCCCACTCATAAGAAACAAGCTACCTTAAAGAAATATTTAATTTTGTGCAAATTGAAGAAGAGAGTCTCCCACAAGCTTGGGGGAGGCTTCTCCGTTTGCTTAATGCTTTGCCTGATCATCCTCTCAAGAAATATTAAATACTTGATATCTTTTATAATGGATTAACGGATGCTTCCAGGGACCACCTGGATAGTTGTGCTGGTTGTGTTTTTATGGAAAGAACTGTTGAGCAAGCTGAATTGCTATTGAATAATATATTGAGTAATGAAAATGATTGGACAATTCCTGAACCAACTCCGAAGCCAACTCCGAAGAAAAGGGGTATTCTATTTCTCAGTCGTGAAGATATGAAAGAGGCAAAGAAATCTATGAAAGAAAAAGGTATTAAAGCGGAACATGTTAAGAATCTACCACCTATTGAAGAAATACATGGTCTTGATAACCCGACACAGGTAGTAGAGATAAACTCTCTCCGTAGATTTGATGAAGGACTCATAATAAGTCTGATAGACAATGCTTAGACAAGTTTGACAATTTTATTATTAAACAAGAGAACTTCAATGCTTATGTTAGTAGAGAATTGAAAAGTAATGCTTACATGCTTGACCACTTTGGTGATTATATGAGTAGAACTGTTAATGATATTAAGCTTATTAGTAAACATGCTTCCATGATTACAACTCAAGTAGAACAAGTACTTAAGTCACAAGATGATTTGCTTAATGAGTTCAATAGTAAGAATAATGATAATGTTGTTAGGGTTATGACTAGAGGTGGTAAAATGACCGAGGAACCTTTGTATCCCGAGGGCCATCCTACGAGAATTGAGCAGGATTCTCAGAGAACTAATACTGATGCACCTAGTCCTCGTACTAAAAAGAAAAAGAAAACTGATAGGACTTTGCATGCTAGTGAACCTTCTATAGACACACCTGAGAATCCCAATGATATTTCAATTTCTGATGCTGAGACACAATCTGGTAATGAACATGAACCTAGTGATAATGTTAATAATGATGTTCATGTTGATGCTCAACCTAGTAATGATAATGATGTAGAGATTGAACCTGCTGTTGATCTTGATAACCCACAATCAAAGAATCAACATTATGGTAAGAGAGATTTTGTTGCTAGAAAACATGGTAAAGAAAGAGAACCATGGGTTCAGAAACCCATGCCCTTTCCTCTGAAGCCATCCAAGAAAAAGGATGATGAGGATTTTGAGCGCTTTGCTGAAATGATTAGACCTATCTTTTTGCGTATGTGTTTGACCGATATGCTTAAAGTGCCTCCTTATGCTAAGTATATGAAAGAAATTGTTACTAATAAAAGAAAGATACCGGAAGCTGAGATTTCCACCATGCTTGCTAATTATACTTTTAAGGGTGGAATACCAGAGAAACTTGGAGATCCAGGAGTACCGACTATACCATGCTCCATTAAAAGAAGCTATGTTAAAACTGCTTTATATGATCTTGGAGCCGGTGTTAGTGTTATGCCTTTCTATTTGTATCGTAGACTTGATTTGAATAAGTTGACACCTACTGAAATTTCTTTGCAAATGGCTGATAAATCAACTGCTATACCCATCGATATTTGTGAGGATTTGCCTGTTGTGGTTGCAAACATTACTATCTTAATGGACTTTGTTATTCTTGATATTCCAAAGGACGATAGTATGTCGATTATCCTTGGTAGACCCTTTTTGAATACTGCAGGGGCTATTATTGATTCCAACAAAGGCAATGCAACTTTTCATGTTAATGGTAATGAGCATACGGTACACTTTCCGAAGAAACAACCTCTAGTTCATAGTATCAATTCTATCGAAAAAAATTCAACTATTACTATTGGAGGTTTTGAATTTCCTCTTCCTACTGCCAAAAAGAAATATGATATCCTTATTGTTGGGGACATGCATATCCCCGTTAAGGTAACCTAGTGTTCTTCGAAAGTTCTCCGGTTTCATGTCATTCGGAAGAAGTTTATTAATAAGACTTGATCAACCTTGTTAATGGATTCCTTTTGATGAGGATGAGATGGATGAATTTAGAATGCACAACTCTCTGTACCCATCTTTTACTTTCTGTTTTTTAGTTTAAATAAAGCAAAATTAGTATTTTCTGTGTGTTTTCTGAATTATCCATGCAATAAAAAATGTCCCGAAAATAAAAGTTCTCCAAATGCCCTCAAAATTTGATATGATTTTTTGTATAATATTTAAGAATTTCTAGTGCAAAGAACACACCAGGGCCCCTCACCAGCTGGCCACAAGGGTGGAGGGCGCACCCCCTGACCTTGTGGGCCCCACGTGCCCCCTCCACTTATTCCAGCACCCATCCACTCCTTCTTCCTCCAGAAAAAATCACTCCATAGCTCAAACTCGTGTTCTTTCTCATCTTGCTGCCATTTTCGATCTCCTTGCTCAAAGCTCCATTCACAAAACTACTTTGGGGGATTGATCTTCGGTATGTGACTCCTGCAATGGTCCAATTAGTTTTTGTTCTAGTGCTTTACTTATTGCAAATTCTTGCTGCTTTGGTGACCCTGTTCTTGAGCTTGCATGTAAAATTTATATGGTTCAAAGTAGTTTTGATGCATGATATAGCCTCTAGGTACTTGTAGGAGTAGTTGCTATCAAGTTTGTTGAGTTTGGTTCACTTTTATTTGGAGTCACTAAAAATTTCAGAAATTTTCAGAGGGAGAAAATGATGAGGAGATTGTTGAGAGGTTCCTCGAGCCGTGGCTCGAAGGAAAAAGAAAACGAGGAGAAGGAAAAGCCCAGGTATAATCTCCCTCGCTTCGCGAAAATTTGGTCGTGTGAATGGCCATGTGATGCATTCTTACAAGCAGCCGGGATTTATGATGATTTCTATTATTTGGCTGGGAATGCCGGCATCACCGACTTCCTCCTCGACCGGTGTAATCAGTATCTCCTACTCACTAATACTTTCGTGCAAAATTTTCATTTTCATCCTAGGAAATCACCACCCACGGTAGACTTTCACTTATATGATGAGTACAAAGAGATGACGCTTTATGCCTTTTGTGAGTTTTGTAAATTACCTTATGAAGGTAGCGTCGAGGAACCACGTCCTAGTGATGTGGAAGGCCTTATTTATGAAATTACCATAGTGGAAGGTAGAGGAGTGTCGGGAGCGAGAGTATCTAGTATACATCGTCCTGCTTTACGCTATTACTCATTATTTGCTGGGAGATGTTTAATTGGTCATGGAGAGAGTGGAGGCCTTAGTGCCCCTGACCTCGCTATTTTGCGCCATGCTTTACATAGAGATATAACTTACAGTTTGGGTGCTATGGTTGCTAGACGGTTGAGTATGAACTGTCCAAAGGGTCCTATTTTCAGAGGCATCTTCGCCTCCCACCTTGCTAAACACTTTGAGATACCCATTAGGCACCATGTAAAAGAGGAGAAATTGCTAGCCACTATATATTTAGATTATGACAACATGGTAGCACATAAGTTTATTCGCCATGATGAGGGAAAGAGACTTATTTATAACCTGGTATTTAGTGAGAATACTGTTCAAATTATTACCTTGCGTGCACCTGTTTTGTTTGATATTCATTCAGGCAGGTACTTTGTTTTGCGAGCGGACATTCATGCATACTGGGAGGGGACACGATCCCCACCTCCTGAGCCAGAGCCATCACCTGATCCATATCAGGAGTCTATTTATCAGTGGGAGCCACATGAGCTCGCTAACCAGTGGAAGCCCCAGGATCCTCCGCAGTACACCGGAGAGGGCTATTTTGATCCATGGGCGTAGACCAACTTAGGCCAAAAGCCTAAGCTTGGGGGAGTATGTATTTCTCACCGACATTATATTCATGTTCACACACTCATTCTAGTTGTCGGTGCTCATACTTTTTCATTGTAATATCCATGTTAGTTTATTTTCTTTTCCAGCTTTCTTCTTGTGTGTTTGATAAACCTTAAGAAAAAACCAAAAAAATAGTTTTAGCTAGTTAACTTTCTATGCATGCTTAGTAGTAGTATTAAAAGAAAACGCAAAAAGATTTCTCGTTCTTCTTTTGCTTGTTGGGAGCTTTCCCATGTAAATAGTTTTTCTCGTTCTTGTTTTACTTCCTTCAGAAAAACAAAAACTCCAAAATGTTTCAGTGTGCTTCTTTGAATTTCTTTTCTTTCCTTTGGGGGTCGAGAAGAGAAGACCACGATGAAAATGTTGAGTGGCTCTCATATGCATTATTGTTGATCTAACAAAGAGCCCATATTATCTTGTCTCCTCCTTTGAATAGATGTTAGCATATTCCAGCTTAGTCCAATGCACGTGCACTATTATTATTATCCACACCATTCGGTCGTGCAAGTGAAAGGCAATAATGACGATATATGATGAAATGATTGAGATGAGGAAAAGCTGCTATTAACTCGACCTATCTTGTTTTTGTAAATATGATTAGTTCATCATTCCTGATTCAGCGTATTATGAATTAAACATGTTTGCAATGACAATTAGAGATTATAGTTACTCACGCCATGCTTAATTATATAGGAGTTTAGAATGCTTTACCTTGCATGCCAACATGGAAATTAAAATGGTTGTGATGTAGTATGATAGGATGGTATCCTCCTTTGAATGATTCGAGTGGCTTGACTTGGCACATGTTCACGCATGTGGTTGAAACAAAATCAACATAGCCTCTACAATATTTATGTTCATGGTGATTTATATCCTACTCATGCTTGCACTCAATGTTGGTTAATCTCATTGCATGTTTATGACTGTTGTCGCTCTCTAGTTGGTCGCTTCACAGTGTCTTTCTAGCCTTCACTTGTACTAAGCGGGAATACTGCTTGTGCATCCACTTCCATAAACCCCAAAGCTGTTCCATATGAGTCCACCTTACCTACCTATATACAGTATCTACCTGCCGTTCCAAGTAAATTTGCATGTGCCAACCTCTAAACCTTCAAATAATAATCTGTTTTGTATGCTCGAATAGCTCATGTACCAACTAGAGTTGCCAATATCTTCCATACTAGGTGGGTTATTCTCACGATGAGTGGACTCCACTCATCATTCATGAGAAAATGGCTGGTAACCAGGATGCCCAGTCCTGTGCTCAAAGAAAATCAAATCAAAATAATTGCAAACAAAACTCCCCCAGGATTGTTGTTAGTTGGACGGTACCCGTTGTTTCGGACCAGCCGTGGAGTGTGCTTGTTGGTGGTGGGGGAGTATAAACTTTACCATTCTGTTTGGGAACCGCCTATAATGTATGTAGCATGGAAGATACCCAGATCTATTAGTTGTTATGTTGACAATGAAAGCATACCGCTCAAAATATTATTCAATCTCTATTTCAAAACTCGAGCTCTGGCACCTCTGCAAATCCCTGCTTCCCTCTGCGAAGGCCTATCTATTTACTTTTATTGCTGAGTCATCATCTTCTTATAAAAAGCACCAGTTAGAGAGCACCACTGTCATTTGTATGCATTGTTATTAATTTATATTGAGTATGACTAGATCTCTTTTACCATGAATTACAATGTCTAGTCACTCCTTGATCTTCAGGGGTGCTCTGCATTTATGTTCTGCGGTCCCAGAAAGGGCTAGCGAGATACCATCTTGTTATATTATATCATGATTGTTTTGAGAAAAGTGTTGTCATCCGAGATTTATTATTATTGCTCGCTAGTTGATTATGACATTGATATGAGTAAATGTGAGACCTAAATGTTATTGTGAATATGGTTAGTTCATGATCTTTGCTGAAAACTTGAAAGCTAGCTTTACATATTTGCAACAACAAGATCAAACAGAGTTTGTAAAAATTTTTCTTTATCACTTTCAGTTTGTCAACTGAATTGCTTGAGGACAAGCAAAGGTTTAAGCTTGGGGGTGTTGACACGTCTCCAACGTATCTACTTTTCCAAACTCTTTTGCCCTTGTTTTGGACTCTAACTTGCATGATATGAATGGAACTAACCCGGACTGGCACTGTTTTCAGCAGAATTGCCATGGTGTTATTTTTGTGCAGAATAAAAAGTTCTCGGAATGACCTGAAGCTTCACTGAGATAACTTTTGCAATTAATAAAAAATATTGGTGAAAGAATCAGCAGCAAGGGCCCACACCCTAGCCATAAGGGTGGGGGCGCGCCCACCCCCTGGGGCCGCCCTCCGACCTTTTGGGCCCCCTGGACCTCCACCGACCTCAACTCCAACTCCATATATTCACTTTCGGGGAGAAAAAAATCAGAGAGAAGGATTCATCACGTTTTACGATACGGAGCCACCGCCAAGTCCTGTTCTTCCTCGGGAGGGCAGATCTAGAGTCCGTTTGGGGCTCCGGAGAGGGGAATCCATTGCCATCATCATCATCATCATCAACCATCCTCCATCACCAATTTCATTATGCTCACAGCCGTGCGTGGGTAATTCCATCGTAGGCTTGCTGGACCGTGATGGGTTGAATGAGATTTACCATGTAATTGAGTTAGTTTTGTTAGGGTTTGATCCCTAGTATCCACTATGTTTAAGATTGATGTTGTTATGACTTTGCTATGCTTAATGCTTGTCACTAGGACCCGAGTGCCATGATTTCAGATCTGAACCTATTATGTTTTCATGAATATATTTGTGTTCTTGATCTGATAATGCAAGTTATAGTCACCTACTACGTGTTATGATCCAGCAACCCCAGAGTGACAATAGCCGGGACCACTCCCGGTGATGACCGTAGTTTGAGGAGTTCATGTATTCGCTAAGTGCTAATGCTTTGGTCTGGTACTCTATTAAAAGGAGGCCTTAATATCCCTTAGTTTCCAATAGGACCCCGCTGCCACGGGAGGGTAGGCCAAAAGAGTCATGCAAGTTCTTTTCCATAAGCACATATGACTATATTCGGAATACATGCCTACATTATATTGAGGAACTGGAGCTAGTTCCGTGTCACCCTATGTTACAATCGTTGCATGATTAATGCCATCCAACATAATTATCCATCATTGATCCATTGCCTATGATCTCGTTTCATATTGATCTTTGCTAAGTTACTTCTCCGTTGCCACTATTACGATTGCTACAAAACTGCTACTATTACTTTTGCCACCGTTACTATTACTTCCATACTACTTTGCTACTAAATATTTGGCTGCAGATATTAAGTCTTTCAGGTGTGGTTGAATTGACAACTCAGCTGCTAATACTCAAGAATATTCTTTGGCTCCCCTTCTGTCAAATCAATAAATTTGGGTTGAATACTCTACCCTCGAAAACTGTTGCGATCCCCTATACTTGTGGATTATCAATTAGCTAGCAATTTCTCTATCATACCCGAAGGAATTTCATAATAAATATTTTCAGTACATGCAGTAGGTTGAGGAGAAACTCTTTGTGCTTCCGGTCGAGGTGAAGATACCCCAAACAAGCCCCTCAAAGGATTATTTTCCATAGTGACAAGTGACAATAAATTTCAGCACGTAATATAAATGTTTCCTTACCAAATTCCACTCCCCAAAGGCGCTTCACTCCCTGGCAACGGCGCCAGAAAAGAGTCTTGATGACCCACAAGTATAGGGAATCAATCGTGGTCCTTTCGGTAAGTAAGAGTGTCGAACCCAACGAGGAGCCGAAGGAAATGACAAGCGGTTTTCAGCAAGGTATTTTCTGTAGGCACTGAAATTATCGGTAACAGATAGTTTGGTAATAAGATAATTTGTAACGGGTAACAAGTAACAAGTGTAGCAAAGGTGTAGCAAGGTGGACGAATCCTTTTTATAGCAAAGTATAAGCTTGGACGAACTCTTATATAGAGCAAAGCGCTCCCGAGAACACATGGGAATTATCGTCAAGTTAGTTTTCATCATGCTCATATGATTCGCATTTGTTACTTTGATAATTTGATATGTGGGTGGACCGGTGCTTGGGTGTTATCCTTACTTGGAGAAGCCTCCCACTTAT
The DNA here is from genome assembly GCF_018294505.1 of Triticum aestivum. Taxonomy (NCBI): domain Eukaryota; kingdom Viridiplantae; phylum Streptophyta; class Magnoliopsida; order Poales; family Poaceae; genus Triticum; species Triticum aestivum. The sequence goes on from NC_057805.1 coordinate 388,299,758, forward strand.
GATTAATCCCTCTCGCGAGCATCCGCAACTACGAAAGAAGAATTAAGATAAATCTAACCACAACATGAAACATGTGGATCCAAATCAGCCCCTTATGAAGCAACGCATAAACTAGGGTTTAAGCTTCTGTCACTCTAGCAACCCATCATCTACTTATTACTTCCCAATGCCTTCACCTAGGCCCGAATCATGGTGAAGTGTCATGTAGTATACATTCACATAACACCACTAGAGGAAAGACAATATACATCTCATCAAAATATCGAACGAATACCAAATTCACACGATTACTTATAACAAGACTTCTCTCATGTCCTCAGGAACAAACGTAAATACTCACAAAGCATGCTCATGTTCAAGATCAGAGGGGTAATAAGTATCATTAAGGATCTAAACATATGATCTTCTACCAAATAAACCAACTAGCATCAACTACAAAGAGTAATCAACATTACTAGCAACCCACGGGTACCTATCTGAGGTCCTGAGGCAAAGATTGAATACAAGAGATGAACTAGGGTTTGAGAGGAGATGGTGCTGGTGAAGATGTTGATGAATATTGACCCTACCTTGATGAGAGAATCGTTGGTGATGACGATGGCTTTGATTTCCCCCTCCTGGAGGGAAGTTTCCCCGGCAGAATAGCTCCGCCGGAGCCCTAGATTGCTTCTGCCCAGGTTCCTCCTCGAGACGGCGGTGCTTCGTCCCGAAAGCTTCCTTCTCATTTTTTCTAGGTCAAAACCTTTCATATAGCAGAAGATGGAGACCGAGGGCTGGCCAGGGGACCCACAAGCTAGGGGGCCCTGGGGGGTAGGACCCGCCCCTAGGCTTGTGGCCACCTGGTGGGTCCCCTTCCGTTGTTTCTTCGTCCAATATTTTTTATATATTCCAAAACAATTCTCAGTAAAGTTTCAAGATATTTGGAGTTGTGCAGAATAGGTATATCAGATTTGCTCCTTTCCGGTCCAGAATTCCAGCTGCCGGCATTCTCCCTCCTCATGTAAATCTTGTAAAATAAGAGAGAAAAGGCATAAGTATTGTACCATAATGTGAAATTACAGTCCATAATGCAACAAATATCAACATAACAACATGATGCAAAATGTACGTATCAATTATCGTCACCAAAAATGGTCTTACAAATCGGCCTATCATTAGTAACAGTTTTGGTCGTTGCCGACAATGGCCATTCATGACAAAACCGGGTTCCTCACCTAAGACCACGGTCTTAGGTGACAGAAAAAGTATACCATCAAGATTTAACTTTTTGTGATGGCACTTCGGTGGCGCCAGTGGTGACGGTCCAAAACCATCACCAGACCATTTTCAGTGATGAAAATTGGATTTATGTGACACAAGTGGACCATCACTATAACTCCCCCATTTTGTAGCACGACCTCCTCAAGCACGCCATGGGGAGCGCTCCCGTGCTCACCCTACCAGAGTTTGACAAGCCATTTCCCATCAAGACCGATGTGTGCGACATACATCAACGTCGTGGTCATCCAGGAAGGGCACCCCATGGCATATTTCAAGCAAATCCCTCGGCGTCCGCATCCAAAAGTTTCAGCATACGGGAAAGAGTTTCTCACCAAGATGATGGCCATCTGTCACATCCCATATTTTCCCCAAATCTGGTATGTTAAAAATTTCAATGGGAATTATAATTTTGCTAGGAAATACATGTGTTTGCCTAGGATTGATTGTGATTGACTTTGAATTGCTTGATTTTCTGCCTAGGAGGATGAAAATCAAAATGAAACTAGATGAAACCCTAGCTAGCCTTGGTAGGAATGCAAGCCATTTTGAAAATATTAATGGGAAAAGTATTCTCAATAAGTCCAAGTAATATCAAAGCCAAAAAAATCCCTAAAAGGATTTGAGTTGGTTTTATTTTGAAATCAATTCAAAATTAAAAGGGAATTATCCAAAAATGGATTTGCATTTTATCTGGCAGAAAGTAATATTTCATAAATCCATATTATATTCATGACCCTCTGATACGTCTCCAACGTATCTACTTTTTCTCACGCTTTTCCTCTTGTTTTGGACTCTAATTTGCATGATTTGAATGAAACTAACCCCGGACAGACGCTGTTTTCAGCAGAACTACCATGGTGTTGTTTTTGTGCAGAAATGAAAGTTCTCGGAATGGAATGAAACTTTGCGAGGATTTTTTATATCAATAATAAGGATTTTTGGAGCCAAGACCCACCAGAGAGGGGCCCCTGGGTGGCCACAACACACCAGAGCGCGCCCCCCCTCTCCTGGCACGCCCAGGTGGGTTGTACCCACCTGGTGGCCCCGCCGACGACCCTCCTAATACTATAAATTCACATTATTCTAGAAAAAATCAGGGAGAAAGAATTATCACGATCCACGAGATGGAGCCGCCTCCAAGCCGTGTTCTTCCTTGGGAGGGCAGATCTGGAGTCCGTTTGGGGCTCAGGAGAGGGGGATCTTCGTTCTTTGTCATCACCAACCCTTCTCCATCGCCAATTCCATGATGCTCCCCACCGGGAGTGAGTAATTCCTTCGTAGGCTCGCTGGTCGGTGAGGAGTTGGATGAGATTCATCATGTAATCGAGTTAGTTTTGTTAGGGCCTGATCCCTAGTATCCACTATGTTCTTAGATTGATGTTGCTATGACTTTGCCATGCTTGATGCTTGTCACTTTGGGCCCGGGTGCCATGAACTCAGATCTGAACCATTTATGAATTCATCTTTATATGCATGTTTTAGATCCGATCTTGCAAGTTATAGTCACCTACTACGGTTATGATCCGACAACCCCGGAGTGACAACATCCGGGACCACTCTCGGTGATGACCGTGGTTTGAGGAGTTCATGTATTCATTATGTGTTAATGCTTTGTTCCGGTTCTCTATTAAAAGGAGGCCTTAATATCCCTTAGTTTCCATTATGGACCTCGCTGCCACGGGAGGGTAGGACAAAAGATGTCATGCAAGTTATTTTAATAAAGCACGTATGACTATTTACGGAATACATGCCTACATTATATCGATGAACCGGAGCTAGTGCCGTATTGCCCTAGGTTATAACTGTCTCATGATGAATATCATCCAACAGGTCACCTATCCTATGTCTACGAATTTATCCTTATTGATCTTGCTGCGTTACTATTGCTATCATCACTGTTACACTTGCTACAAATTACTGCTATCACTGTTACTGTTACCGTTGCTGTTGTCATTACTATCAAAACTATCAAACTACTTTGCTACTGATCACTTTGCTACAGATAATTAATCTCCAGGTGTGGTTGAATTGACAACTCAGCTGCTAATAACTTCAAATATTCTTTGGCTCCCCTTGTGTCGAATCTATAAAATTGGGTTAAATACTTTACCCTCGAAAGCTATTGCAATCCCCTATACTTGTGGGTTATCAAGACCTTTTTTTGGCGCCGTTGCCGGGGACCATAGCTATATTTGTTGAGTCACTTGGGATTATTATCATACTATCACTATGAGGAATCTGAAGGATCCTAAACGAAAGTTATTTCCCTCAAGTACGAGGGGAGGTAAGAAACTGCCATCCAGTTCTGCTTTAGATTCACCTTCTATTATGAGTAAACTTGCAACACCACCACATGCTATGAATTCTGATATGTCGCAAGTTATTGATGATGCTACTTGTACTATGAATGATGCTTATGATGATGCTAGTACCTTGCTTGCTAATGATGATGTGCCACTTAGAGATTTTCTTGCTAAACAAATTGCTATAGTTATACAACATGATGTTGAATCTAATGACGAGCTTGAAACTGAATCTCCCAAAACACCTGCTACAACTACCCTTCCTAGATATGAATTGCCTAAGGTACCTGAAGGTTATGTTATGAGTGAAAAGCAACTAGAGATATTCTTGCTTGTAATGATAGAGATGATTTAGAGAAATTACTATGCAAGTATAAAGAAAAATCTCTGAATGCTAGAATTAAATGCGATCCTAAGTTTGCTACTTCACCTATCTGTATTGATGATAAGGATGCTGAATTCTCTGTCGACCCAGAGTTAATTACTTTGGTTGAATCTGATCCTTTCCATGGCTGTGAAACTGAAATTGTTGTGGCACATCTTACTAAGTTGAATGATATAGCCATCCTTTTTACTCATGATGAGAAAACTCGCTATTACTTTATTCTCAAATTATTTCCTTTCTCATTAAAGGGTGATGCTAAAGCTTGGTACAATACTCTTGCTCTTGGTTGTGTGTGTAGTCCCCAAGATATGGTTTATTACTTCTCTCAAAAAAAATTGCTGCTCATAAGAAACAAGTTGCCTTACAGGAAATATTTAACTTTGTGCAAACTAAAGAAGAGAGTCTCCCACAAGCTTGGGGGAGGCTTTGCCAATTACTTAATGCTTTGCCCGATCATCCTCTTAAGAAAAATGAAATATTTGATATCTTCTATAATGGACTAACCGATGCTTCTAGGGACTTCCTAGATAGTTGTGCTGGTTGTGTTTTCAGGGAACGAACTGTTGGACAAGCTGAAGAATTATTGAATAAAATATTGAAAAACTATGATGATTGGACTATTCCTGAACCACCACCTAAACCCACTCCGAAGAAGAGGGGTATATTATATCTCAGTCCTAAAGATATGCAAGAGGCAAAGAAATGTATGAAGGAAAAAGGTATTAAAGCTGAGGATGTTAAAAATTTACCTCCTATTGAAGAAATACATGGGCGTAATACACCACCAATGCCTAAGGTGGTAGAGGTAAATTCTCTTGTGAAGTTCAATGAAAATGATAAACCTCACAATATGCATCCTAGTCAATGCTTTTATGAGTTTGAAAACTACATTAGTAAACAAGATCACTTCAATGCAAATGTTATGAAACAATTGAAATATAATTCTGATATGATTGCTCGCTTGAGTGACTTGTTGATTAGAATATCAAATGATGTTAGAGGTGTTGGAAAACATGCCTCTACGGTTCAAACTTAGTTAGAACAAGTTGCTAAATCACAAATAGAATTACTTGATGAAATGAATCATAATGTGCATGAATTTGCTATTAGAGTTGCAACTACAGGAGGTAAAATGACTCAGGAACCACTTTATCCTGAAGGGACACCCAAAAAGAATTGAACAAGATTCACAAAGAATTAACACTAGTGCACCTAGTCCTTCTAAAAAGAAAAAGAAAAGAAAAATGATAGGACTTTGCATACTCTCTAGTGAACCTGAAGTAGAAAAACCTCCTGATAATGAAATGAAAGTTCTATCTCTGATGCTGAAACTCAATCTGGTAATGAACATCGCCTAGTGATAATGAAAAAGATAACGATGAGGTTCATGAAGACACTCGAACAAATAATGAAAGAACCAGATAATGATGTTGAGATAGAACCACCTGTTGATCTTGATAACCCACAACCCAAGAATAAAAGATATGATAAAAGAGACTTTGTTGCTAGAAAACACGGTAAGGAAAGAGAACCAGTGGGTTCAAAAACCTATGCCTTTTCCACCCAAGTCAACTAAAAAGAAAGATGATGAAGAATTTGAACGCTTTGCTGAAATGCTGAGGCCAGTCTTTTTGCGCACTCACTTGACTGATATCTTGAAAATGCCTCCTTATGCAAAATACATGAAAGACATCATCACAAATAATAGAAAAATACCAGAAGCTGAAATCTCCACTATGCTTGCTAATTACACTTTTCAAGATGGAGTACCTAAAAAACTTGGGGATCCGGGAATACCAACTATACCTTGCTCTATCAAAAAGAATTATGGGAAAACTGCTTTGTGTGATTTAGTAGTTGGCGTTAGTGTTATGCCTTTCTCTTTATATAAAAGACTTGAATTGAATAAACTCACACCTACTGAAATAACTTTGCAAATGGCTGACAAATCAACTGCCATACTTATCGGTATCTGTGAGGATGTGCCCGCTGTTGTTGCTAATGTTAGTATTTTGACTAACTTTGTTATACTTGAGATGCCCGAGGACGACAACATGTCGATTATCCTTGGTAGACCCTCTTGAATACTGCAAGGGCTGTTATTGATTGCAATAAAAGCAAGGTCACTTTTCATATCAATGGTAATGAGCATACGGTGCACTTTCCGAAGAAACAATTCCGAGTGAATGGTATTAATGTTATTGAAAAATCATCGACGATCACTATTGGATATTTTCAAATACCTCTACCTACTGTCAAAAAGAAATATCAAACACTTATTGTTGGGGAAATGCATATCCCCATTGAGGTAACTTAGTGATTTACAAAAGTTCTTCAGTTTCATGTTAATCGAAAGTGGTTGTTAATAAGACCTGATCAACCTTATTAATGAATCATTTTTGAACGGTATGAAGTTGATGAATTTAGTAAGCACTACCTTCTGTCCCTACCTTTTGTTTTCTGTTTTTATTAGTTAAATAAAATAAAATGCCATGTTTTGTCTGTTTTTTGAATTTCCCGTGCAATAAAAAAATGACCCAAAAATAAAAGTTCGCAGAATGCCCTGAAAATTTTATATGATTTTTTCCTGAATATTTAAGAATTTTTGGTGCAAAAATTACCAGAGGGAGGTGCACCAGGTGGGCACAACCCACCTGGGCGCGCCAGGACCCCCAGGCGCGCCCTGGTGGGTTGTGGTCCCCACGTGCGCCCCCTCACTTATCTCTTCATCCCACATCTTCACTTACCTCCAGAAAAAATCTTCATTGCTCTCTCTCCCGTCTTCTTGAGCTCAAACCCGCGGATTTCGATCTCTTTGCTCGAAGCTCCATTTCCGAAACTGTTTCGGGGGATTGTTGCTTGGTATGTGACTCCATCATTTGTCCAATTAGTTTTTGTTCTAGTGGTTTATAATTTGAATAAATAGCTACTCTTGGTGCTGCTGTAGATGTGCTTGCATGTTCAATTCTTAGTGTTCTAAGTAGTTTGAATGCTTGCTATGGCCTCTATGTATCCCTATGAGTAGTTGGTATTAGTTTTGTTGGAAAAAATTTGTGGACTAAAAATTCAGATTTTTGTTCATAGGAAAAATTGTACGGGGACATGAATATCTTCAGGAAATTTGGCTCTAAGAAGAACTCCAAGCGTGTTGTTGGGGAGTCTTCTGACAATGATCCCCACCCTCGGAGGTTGGCGGAGGTACGGCCGTGCGAATGGCCGCACGCCCCATTCCTGCAGGAAGCTGGAATTCATGAGGAGTTCATGCAATTCATTGCCAACGCCGGTCTCACCGACTTCATCATAGATGAGTGTGACCAGCACCAAATCCTCACAAATGTCTTTGTTCAAAGCTTTACATTTTTGCCTAGAAATAATCCTCCTGAAGTGAGCTTGTATTTATATGCTGAAAACCACCAGATACTGCTTACTGAATTTTGTGACATATGCATGATCCCTTCTGATGGGAGCTTAGCTGAGCCTAGGCCGGCTGAGTTTGAGGATTTCTGTCGAACTTTGACAGTGGGTGATGAGAGGAGAGTGTCAGCCATCACTGCCGGTGGCTTACAATTTCCGGCTGTTCATTACTTTGCACTTTTTATTACCAAATGCTTGCTTGCTAGGGAGAAGGTGGGTGCACTTAGTTCACCAGACCTTGCTGTTTTACGTCGTGCAATAGAGGGTGACAACACTTATAGCTTGGGAGCTACTGTGGCTCGTCGCCTCCATCTTAATAAATCTCAAGGGAAAATACATGGTGGGATTTTTGCTACTCGTTTGGCAGATCACTTCGGGGTTGCGATACGCCCCCATGATGTCCCTCTTACCACAGTTTACCTAGACCATGCGGCCATGTATCACCATCACTTTCTTGCACATGATAGTCCTGATATTGCCATTCCTTATAACTTGGTCTATAGCGTTGACACTCATGATGTTATCCCCTTGCCTGCACCTACTCTGTTTGATTCTGTTGCTGGGGGTGGATACCGGATAATTCTTGCAGACATCCTCACCCACTGGAACGCTCAGGCTGCTGCCGAGGCTGCACAGGCACCTTCGCAGTGGGATGAGTGGATGCCCGCTCCTCAGGATCCCTACTACCCTCCAGGCTACTGATCGATAACCAACTTAGGCCAAAAGCCTAAGCTTGGGGGAGTATGTGTTCTCACTGATATTATATTCATGTTCACATATCATTCTATTTGTCGGTGCTCACACTTTTTCATTGTACCATCCATGCTTAGATTTATTTTCTTGCTTTCTTCTTGTGTGTTTGAAAAACTTCAGAAAAACCAAAAAAATTAGTTGTAGTAATTTACTTTCTATGCATGCTTAGTAGTAGTATTAAAAAGAAAATCCAAAAACATTTCCTTGTTCTTCTTTTACTTGTTGGGAGCTTTCCCGTGTAAATAGTTTTTTCTCGTTTTTGCTTTCTATTAGCTTGTTGAAGAAAACTAAAAACTCCAAAAATATTTCAGTGTGTTTCTCTGAATTTCTTTTCTTTTTATTCGAGTTGTACCGAGGAGAAGACCGCGATGAAAATGTTGAGTGGCTCTCATATGAATAACTGTTGAACTAATAAAGAGCCCATTGTACCTTGTCTTCTCCTGTTGAATAAAATGTTTTGCAGATTTCAGCTTAGTCCACGGCACTCTTACACTATTATTATTATTTTCATATCATTCGGTCGTGCAAGTGAAAGGCAATAATGACGACATTCGATGAACTGGCCGTGGCAAAGAGAAACTGGTATGAATTCGACTTGTTCTATCTGTGTAAATATGTTTAACCAAGTATCCAGGCTTCAGCCCATTATGATTAAACATGTTTGCAATGACAATTAGAGATTATAGTTTCTCATGCCATGCATAAGTAGCTGGGAGTTGATAATGATTTATCTTGGATATCAATATAGCGTTAAAACGATTGTGATGTAGTATGATGATATGGTATCCTCCTATGAATGTTCGAGTGGCTTGACTTGGTACATGTTCATGCATGTAGTTGAATCTATTGGGTAACGTAGTAATTTCAAAAAAATTCCTACGCACACGCAAGATCATGGTGATGCATAGCAACGAGAGGGGAGAGTGTTGTCCACGTACCCTCGTAGACCGACAGCGGAAGCGTTATCACAACGCGGTTGATGTAGTCGTACGTCTTCACGATCCGACCGATCAAGTACCGAACGTACGGCACCTCCGAGTTCTACACACGTTCAGCTCGATGACGTCCCTCGAACTCCGATCCAGCCGAGTGTTGAGGGAGAGTTTCGTCAGCACGACGGCGTGGTGACGATGATGATGTTCCACCGACGCAGGGCTTCGCCTAAGCTCCGCAACTGTATTATCAAGGTGTAATTTGGTGGAGGGGGGCACCGCACACGGCTAAGAGATCTCAAGGATCAATTGTTGTGTCTATGGGGTGCCCCCCTGCCCCCGTATATAAAGGAGCAAGGAGGAGGCAGCCGGCCAAGGGAGAGGCGCGCCAAAGGGGGGAGTCCTACTCCCACCGGGAGTAGGACTCCTCCTTTCCTTGTGGGAGTAGGAGAAGGGAAGGGGGAAGGAGAAAGAAGGAAGGGGGCGCCCCCCCCTCCCTAGTCCAATTCGGACTAGCCCATGGGGAGGGGTGCGGCCACCCTTTGGGGTCTTTCTCTCCTTTCCCGTATGGCCCATTAAGGCCCAATACGAATTCCCGTAACTCTCCGGTACTCCGAAAAATACCCGAATCACTCGGAACCTTTCCGAAGTCCGAATATAGTCATCCAATATATCGATCTTTACGTCTCGACCATTTCGAGACTCCTCGTCATGTCCCCGATCTCATCCGGGACTCCGAACTCCTTCGGTACATCAACATACATAAACTCATAATAAAACTGTCATCGTAACTTTAAGCGTGCGGACCCTTCGGGTTCGAGAACTATGTAGACATGACCGAGACACCTCTCCGGTCAATAACCAATAGCGGGACCTGGATGCCCATATTGGCTCCCACATATTCTACGAAGATCTTTATCGGTCAGACCGCATAACAACATACGTTGTTCCCTTTGTCATCGGTATGTTACTTGCCCGAGATTCGATCGTCGGTATCTCGATACCTAGTTCAATCTCGTTACCGGCAAGTCTCTTTACTCGTTCCGTAATACATCATCCCGTAACTAACTCATTAGTCACAATGCTTGCAAGGCTTATAGTGATGTGCATTACCGAGTGGGCCCAGAGATACCTCTCCGACAATCGGAGTGACAAATCCTAATCTCGAAATACGCCAACCCAACAAGTACCTTTGGAGACACCTGTAGAGCACCTTTATAATCACCCAGTTACGTTGTGACGTTTGGTAGCACACAAAGTGTTCCTCCGGTAAACGGGAGTTGCATAATCTCATAGTCATAGGAACATGTATAAGTCATGAAGAAAGCAATAGCAACATACTAAACGATCGGGTGCTAAGCTAACGTAATGGGTCATGTCAATCACGTCATTCTCCTAATGAGGTGATCCCGTTAATCAAATGACAACTCATGTCTATGGCTAGGAAACATAACCATCTTTGATTAACGAGCTAGTCAAGTAGAGGCATACTAGTGACACTCTGTTTGTCTATGTATTCACACATGTATTATGTTTCCGGTTAATACAATTCTAGCATGAATAATAAACATTTATCATGATATAAGGAAATATATAATACTTTATTATTGCCTCTAGGGCATATTTCCTTCAGTCTCCCACTTGCACTAGAGTCAATAATCTAGTTCACATCGCCATGTGATTTAACATCAATAATTCACATCACCATGTGATTAACACCCATAGTTCACATCTCTATGTGACCAACACTCAAAGGGTTTACTAGAGTCAATAATCTAGTTCACATCGCTATGTGATTAACACCCAAAGAGTACTAAGGTGTGATCATGTTTTGATTGTGAGATAATTTTAGTCAACGGGTCTGTCACATCCAGATCCGTAAGTATTTTGCAAATTTCTATGTCTACAATGCTCTGCACGGAGCTACTCTAGCTAATTGCTCCCACTTTCAATATGTATCTAGACCGAGACTCAGAGTCATCTAGATTTAGTGTCAAAACTTGCATCGACGTAACCCTTTACGATGAACCTTTTGTCACTTCCATAATCGAGAAACATATCCTTATTCCACTAAGGATAATTTTGACCGCTGTCCAGTGATCTACTCCTAGATCACTATTGTACTCCCTTGCCAAAATCAGTGTAGGGTATACAATAGATCTGGTACACAGCATGGCATACTTTATAGAACCTATGGCCAAGGCATAGGGAATGACTTTCATTCTCTTTCTATCTTCTGCCGTGGTCGGGCTTTGAGTCTTACTCAATTTCACACCTTGTAACACAGGCAAGAACTCTTTCTTTGACTGTTCTATTTTGAACTACTTCAAAATCTTGTTAAGGTATGTACTCATTGAAAAAACTTATCAAGCGTTTTGATCTATCTCTATAGATCTTGATGCTCAATATGTAAGCAGCTTCACCGAGGTCTATCTTTGAAAAACTTCTTTCAAACACTCCTTTATGCTTTGCAGAATAATTCTACATTATTTCTGATCAACAATATGTCCTTCACATATACTTATCAGAAATGCTGTAGTGCTCCCACTCACTTTCTTGTAAATACAGGCTTCACCGCAAGTCTGTATAACACTATATTCTTTGATAAACTTATCAAAGTATATATTCCAACTCCGAGATGCTTGCACCAGTCCATAGATGGATCGGTGGAGCTTGCATATTTTGTTAGCACCTTTAGGATTGACAAAACCTCCTGGTTGCATCATATACAACTCTTCTTTAATAAATCCATTAAGGAATGCAGTTTTGTTTATCCCTTTGCCATATTTCATAAAATGCGGCAATTGCTAACATGATTCGGACAGACTTAAGCATAGATACGAGTGAGAAACTCTCATCGTAGTCAACATCTTGAACTTGTCGAAAACCTTTTGCGACAATTCTAGCTTTGTAGATAGTTACACTACTATCAGCGTCCGTCTTCCTCTTGAAGATCCATTTAATCTCAATGGCTCGCCGATCATTGGGCAAGTCAATCAAAGTCCATACTTTGTTCTCATATATGGATCTTATCTCAGATTTCATGGCCTCAAGCCATTTTGCGGAATCTGGGCTCACCATCGCTTCTTCATAGTTCGTAGGTTCGCCATGGTCTAGTAACATGACCTCCAGAAGAGGATTACTGTACCACTCTGGTGCGGATCTTACTCTGCTTTACCTACGAGGTTTGGTAGTAACTTGATCTGAAGTTACATGATCATCATCATTAACTTCCTCACTAATTGGTGTAGGAGTCACAGGAACAGATTTCTGTGATGAACTACTTTCCAATAAGGGAGCAGGTACAGTTACCTCATCAAGTTCTACTTTCCTCCCACTCACATCTTTCGAGAGAAACTCCTTCTCTAGAAAGGATCCATACTAAGCAACGAATGTCTTGCCTTCGGATCTGTGATAGAAGGTGTACCCAACTGTCTCCTTTGGGTATCCTATGAAGATACATTTCTCCGATTTGGGTTTGAGCTTATCAGGATGAAACTTTTTCACATAAGCATCACAACCCCAAACTTTAAGAAACGACAACTTTGGTTTCTTGCCAAACCACAGTTCATAAGGCGTCGTCTCAACGGATTTTGATGGTGCCCTATTTAACGTGAATGTAGCTGTCTCTAATGCATAACCCCAAAACGATAGTGGTAAATTGGTAAGAGACATCATAGATTGCACTATATCCAATAAAGTACGGTTATGACGTTCGGACACACCATTATGCTGTGGTGTTCCAGGTGGCGTGAGTAGTGAAACTATTTCACTTTGTTTTGACTGAAGGCCAAACTCGTAACTCAAATATTTTACCTCTGCGATCATATTGTAGAAACTTTTATTTTCTTGTTACGATGATTCTCCACTTCACTCTGAAATTCTTTGAACTTTTCAAATGTTTCAGACTTATGTTTCATCAAGTAGATATACCCATATCTGCTCAAATCATCTGTGAAGGTCAGAAAATAATGATACCTGCTGCGAGCCTCAATATTCATCAGACCACATACATCTGTATGTATGATTTCCAACAAATCTCTTGCTCTCTCCATAGTTCTGGAGAACGGCGTTTTAGCATCTTGCCCATGAGGCACGGTTCGCAAGCATCAAGTGATTCATAATCAAGTGATTCCAAAATCCCATCAGTATGGAGTTTCTTCATGCGCTTTACACCAATATGACCTAAACGGCAGTGCCACAAATAAGTTGCACTATCATTATTAACTTTGCATCTTTTGGCTTCAATATTATGAATATGTGTATCACTGAGATCCAACAAACCATTTTCGTTGGTGTGTATGACCATAAAAGGTTTTTATTCATGTAAACAGAACAACAATTGTTCTCTAACTTAAATGAATAACCGTATTGCAATAAACATGATCAAATCATATTCATGCTCAACGCAAACACCAAATAACACTTATTTAGTTTCAACACTAATCCCGAAAGTATAGGGAGTGTGCGATGATGATCATATCAATCTTGGAACTACTTCCAACACACATCGTCACCTCGCCTTTTACTAGTCTCTGTTTATTCTGCAACTCCGTTTTCGAGTTACTACTCTTTAGCAACTGAACCAGTATCAAATACTGAGGGGTTGCTATAAACACTAGTAAGTACACATCAATAACATGTATATCCAATATACCTTTGTTCACTTTTCCATCCTTCTTATCCACCAAATACTTGGGGCAGTTCCGCCTCCAGTGACCAGTTCCTTTGCAGTAGAAGCACTTAGTCTCAGGCTTAGGGCCAGACTTAGGCTTCTTCACTTGAGCAGCAACTTGCTTGCCGTTCTACTTGAAGTTCCCCTTCTATCCCTTTGCCCTTTTCTTGAAACTAGTGGTCTTGTTAACCATCAACACTTGATGTTTTTCTTGATTTCTACCTTCGTCGATTTCAGCATCACGAAGAGCTTGGGAATTACTTTCGTCATCCCTTGCATACTATAGTTCATCACGAAGTTCTACTAACTTGGTGATGGTGACTAGAGAATTCTGTCAAACACTATTTTATCTGGAAGATTAACTCCCACTTGATTCAAGCGATTGTAGTACCCAGACAATCTGAGCACATGCTCACTAGTTGAGCGATTCTCCTCCATCTTTTAGCTATAGAACTTGTTGGAGACTTCATATCTCTCAACTCGGGTATTTGCTTGAAATATTAACTTCAACTCCTGGAACATCTCATATGGTCCATGACGTTCAAAACGTCTTTGAAGTCCCGATTCTAAGCCGTTAAGCATGGTGTACTAAACTATCAAGTAGTCATCATATTGAGCTAGCCAAACGTTCATAACGTCTGCATCTGCTCCTGCAATAGGTCTGTCACCTAGCGGTGCATCAAGGACATAATTTTTTTCTGTGCAGCAATGAGGATAATCCTCAGATCACGGATCCAACTTTGCTACTAACATCTTTCAACATAATTTTTCTCTAGGAACATATCAGAAATAAACAGGGAAGCAACAACGCGAGCTATTGATCTACAACATAATTTGCAAAATACTATCAGGACTAAGTTCATGATAAATTTAAGTTCAATTAATCATATTACTTAAGAACTCCCACTTAGATAGACATCTCTCTAATCATCTAAGTGATTACGTGATCCAAAGCAACTAAACCATGACCGATTAACACGTGAGATGGAGTAGTTTCAATGGTGAACATCACTATGTTGATCATATCTACTATATGATTCACGCTCGACCTTTCGGTCTCTGTGTTCCGAGGCCATATCTGTACATATGCTAGGCTCGTCAAGTTTAACCTGAGTATTCCGCGTGTGCAACTATTTTGCACCCGTTGTATTTGAACGTAAAGCCTATCACACCCGATTAACACGTGGTGTCTCAGCACGAAGAACTTTTGCAACGGTGCATACTCAGGGAGAACACTTTTATCTTGAAATTTTAGTGAGAGATCATCTTATAATGCTACCGTCAATCAAAGCAAGATAAGATGCATAAAGGATTAACATCACATGCAATCAATATAAGTGATATGATATGGCCATCATCATCTTGTGCTTGTGATCTCCATCTCCAAAGCACCGTGCTTGTGATCTCCATCTCCGAAGCACCATCACGATCACCATCGTCACCGGCTCGACACCTTGATCTCCATCGTAGTATCGTTGTCGTCTCGCCAACTTATTGCTTTTACGACTATCGCTACCGTTTAGTGATAAAGTAAAACTATTACATGGCGATTGCATCTCATACAATAAAGCGACAACCATATGGCTCCTGCCAGTTGCCGATAACTCGGTTACAAAACATGATCATCTCATACAACACATTATATCACATCATGTCTTGACCATATCACATCACAACATGCCCTGCAAAAACAAGTTAGACGATCTCTACTTTGTTGTTGCATATTTTACGTGGCTGCTACGGGCTTAGCAAGAACCGTTCTTACCTACGCATCAAAACCACAACGATAGTTTGTCAAGTTGGTGCTGTTTTAACCTTCGCAAGGACCGGGCGTAGCCACACTCGGTTCAACTAATTTCAGTGTGTTTCTCTGAATTTCTTACCTACGCATCAAAATATTTCAGTGTGTTTCTCTGAATTTCTTTTCTTTTTATTCGAGTTGTACCGAGGAGAAGACCGCGATGAAAATGTTGAGTGGCTCTCATATGAATAACTGTTGAACTAATAAAGAGCCCATTGTACCTTGTCTTCTCCTGTTGAATAAAATGTTTTGCAGATTTCAGCTTAGTCCACGGCACTCTTACACTATTATTATTATTTTCATATCATTCGGTCGTGCAAGTGAAAGGAAATAATGACGACATTCGATGAACTGGCCGTGGCAAAGAGAAACTGGTATGAATTCGACTTGTTCTATCTGTGTAAATATGTTTAACCAAGTATCCAGGCTTCAGCCCATTATGATTAAACATGTTTGCAATGACAATTAGAGATTATAGTTTCTCATGCCATGCATAAGTAGCTGGGAGTTGATAATGATTTATCTTGGATATCAATATAGCGTTAAAACGATTGTGATGTAGTATGATGATATGGTATCCTCCTCTGAATGTTCGAGTGGCTTGACTTGGTACATGTTCATGCATGTAGTTGAATCTGTTGGGTAACGTAGTAATTTCAAAAAATTTCCTACGCACACGCAAGATCATGGTGATGCATAGCAACGAGAGGGGAGAGTGTTGTCCACGTACCCTCGTAGACCGACAGCGGAAGCGTTATCACAACGCGGTTGATGTAGTCGTACGTCTTCACGATCCGACCGATCAAGTACCGAACGTACGGCACCTCCGAGTTCTACACACGTTCAGCTCGATGACGTCCCTCGAACTCCGATCCAGCCGAGTGTTGAGGGAGAGTTTCGTCAGCACGACGGCGTGGTGATGATGATGATGTTCCACCGACGCAGGGCTTCGCCTAAGCTCCGCAACGGTATTATCAAGGTGTAATTTGGTGGAGGGGGGCACCGCACACGGCTAAGAGATTTCAAGGATCAATTGTTGTGTCTATGGGGTGCCCCCCTGCCCCCGTATATAAAGGAGCAAGGAGGAGGCAGCCGGCCATTGGAGAGGCGCGCCAAAGGGGGGAGTCTTACTCCCACCGGGAGTAGGACTCCTCCTTTCCTTGTGGGAGTAGGAGAAGGGAAGGGGGAAGGAGAAAGAAGGAAGGGGGCGCCCCGCCTCCCTAGTCCAATTCGGACTAGCCCATGGGGAGGGGTGCGGCCACCCTTTGGGGTCTTTCTCTCCTTTCCCGTATGGCCCATTAAGACCCAATACGAATTCCCGTAACTCTTCGGTACTCCGAAAAATACCCGAATCACTCGGAACCTTTCCGAAGTCCGAATATAGTCATCCAATATATCGATCTTTACGTCTCGACCATTTCGAGACTCCTCGTCATGTCCCCGATCTCATCCGGGACTCCGAACTCCTTCGGTACATCAACATACATAAACTCATAATAAAACTGTCATCGTAACTTTAAGCGTGCGGACCCTTCGGGTTCGAGAACTATGTAGACATGACCGAGACACCTCTCCGGTCAATAACCAATAGCGGGACCTCGATACCTAGTTCAATCTCGTTACCGGCAAGTCTGTTTACTCGTTCCGTAATACATCATCCCGTAACTAACTCATTAGTCACAATGCTTGCAAGGCTTATAGTGATGTGCATTACCGAGTGGGCCCAGAGGTACCTCTCCGACAATCGGAGTGACAAATCCTAATCTTGAAATACGCCAACCCAACAAGTACCTTTGGAGACACCTGTAGAGCACCTTTATAATCACCCAGTTACGTTGTGACGTTTGGTAGCACACAAAGTGTTCCTCCGGTAAACGGGAGTTGCATAATCTCATAGTCATAGGAACATGTATAAGTCATGAAGAAAGCAATAGCAACATACTAAACGATCGGATGCTAAGCTAACGTAATGGGTCATGTCAATCACGTCATTCTCCTAATGAGGTGATCCCGTTAATCAAATGACAACTCATGTCTATGGCTAGGAAACATAACCATCTTTGATTAACGAACTAGTCAAGTAGAGGCATACTAGTGACACTTTGTTTGTCTATGTATTCACACATGTATTATGTTTCCGGTTAATACAATTCTAGCATGAATAATAAACATTTATCATGATATAAGGAAATATATAATACTTTATTATTGCCTCTAGGGCATATTTCCTTCAGAATCAAAACCAACATAGCCTCTATAATGTTTATGTTCATGGTATTACCCTGCTGTCCTAAGTAAATTTGCATGTGCCCCCTCTAAAAACTTCTAAAAAATTATCCGTTTTGTCTGCCTGGATCGTTCATGGAACGGCAGGAGGTAGTCGATATCTTCCGTGCTAAGCGGGTTATCCTCAGGTCGAGTGTTTATTCACTCGCCATCGCATGAGGAAATGGGCGGTAATAGGGATGCCCAGTCCCAAATTGCAAATATGAAAAATAGTTCATCTCTTGAATAATCAAACAAAAACTCCCAATGGAGTCAAAACCTTTAGTTTCCGCTTGGGAACCGCACTAGCATGCTTAGCATGGAAGATGTGGATAACTGATGATCGTGAAGTGAATGAAAAGGGGGCTTGTCTCAAAATTATCATTTTGGTCCCAACGCCTACAAGAGTCTCGGTGGTAACTTGTTTGGTTTGGTCATTGTTGATGATTTTTCAAGGTTTACGTGGGTGTTCTTTCTTGATGATAAATAGCATGTCCAAAAGATCTTCAAGAACTTCGCTAGGAAGGACCAAAATCATTTTGAAGTGAAGATCAAAAAGGTTCAGAGCGACAACGGAATGGAGTTCAAGAATGCCAATGTGGATACCTTTCTTGACGAAGAAGGGATTTCACATGATTTCTCGGTGACGTACACACCTCAACAAAATGGAGTTGTTGAGAGGAAGAACTGGACACTCATTGAGATGGCGAGAACGATGCTTGATGAATACAAGACGCCAAGACACTTCTGGGCGGAAGCGGTTGAGACAGCTTGTAATGCAACAAATCGACTATACCTTCACAAGCTTCTCGGTAAGACGGCATACGAGCTTCTCACCGGTAACAAACCCCAAGTTGGATACTTTCGAGTATTTGGCTCAAAGTGGTACATTCTTTATAAGCATCATCGTTCGAAATTTGCCCCTAAATCTCATGAAGGTTTCCTACTTGGTTATGGCTCAAACTCTCACACTTATTGTGTCTACAACAATTTCACTCGAAAGGTTTAAGAGACGGTAGATGTGAAGTTTGATGAATCTAACGGCTCGCAAGTAGAGAAATTGCCAATTGATGTAGGAGAAAAAGATCCTTCGGAAGCAATTCAAGACTTGTCTATTGGCATGATTCGCCCAATCGAGGTGATGGAGAGTACCTCCTCCGTTCAAGTGGAAGCCTCAACCTCACGACAAGGTGAACCACAAGTTGACTTGGAGGCATCCACAAGTGGAACACGTCAAGACGAAGGAAACAAGGAAGTACAACAAGATGAACCTCATCGACCTCGTTCTCCACCTCCACAAGAGAACAACAACGCCAACCACAATGAAGAAGGACAAGAAGAAGAAGAAGAAGACAATGAAGATGATGTTCCACCCCGACCCAAACAAATGCTCTCATGAGTTAGAGCAAGAATATCAAGAGATCATCCCGTCAAACAAATTTTTGATGATATTCAAACCGGGAGAATTAATCACTCTAAAACTCGTTTGGCTAACTTTTGTGAACATTACTCATTCATTTCTAGTATTGAACCTATGAAGGTTGAAGAAGCTCTTGATGATCCGGATTGGGTGAACGCTATGCATGAAGAGATACACAACTTCAAGAGTAATCAAGTGTGGACTTTGGTTGAAAAGCTGGACGACAACCACAATGTCATTGGAACCAAATGGGTGTTCTGGAATAAGCAGGATTAGGATGGACAACTTGTACGAAACAAGGCCCGTCTCGTCACCCAAGGCTACACTCAAGTCGAAGGTATGGACTATGGTGAGACATATGCCCCTGTTGCTCGACTTGAGTCCATACGCATCTTACTTGCTTATGCCAATCACCATGATATCACTTTATACCAAATGGACATTAAAAGTGCTTTTCTTAATGGTGAAATTGAGGAGGAAGTCTATGTTAAACAACCTCCTGGCTTTATTAATCCTAAGAAACCCGATCATGTTTACAAACTTCACAAAGCTCTTTATGGTCTTAAACAAGCTCCTAGAGCATGTTATAAATGCTTGGCCAAGTTTCTTATTGAAAAAAGGTTTGAAATTGGAAAGATTGATTCTACACTTTTTACTAAAAGGGTTAGTGGTGAATTATTTGTGTGCCAAATTTATGTGGATGATATCATATTTGGTTCAACTAACCCTCATTTTAGTGAAAAGTTTGGAAGGCTAATGTCGGAGAAGTTTGAGATGTCTATGATGAGTGAACTCAAATTCTTTCTTGGCTTGCAAATCAAGCAAACTAAGGAAGGTACCTTTGTTTCTCAAACAAAGTATACCAAGGATCTTTTCAAGAAGTTCAAAATGCAAGAAAGCAAAGGTATGAAAACACCCATGCCAGGAGGTTTGTGATAATGAGAGTGCTATTCAGATTGCTCACAATCTCGTGAAACATAACTAAGCATATTGAAGTACGTCATCATTTCATTCGAGATCATGTTGCTAAAGGGGACATCAATCTTAAGCATGCTCGTGCCGATAAGCAATTGGCGGATATATTTGCCAAACCGCTTGATGAGAAAGTATTTTGTCGTTTGAGAGGTGAATTGAATATCATTGATGCCTCAAACTTGGATTAAAAACTCCATTTGGATACATGCAAGACATGAGCCTTTTTGACTAATCCTTGATATTTCTCTTATGATGATGATCATATGTCTTGGATCTATACTTGTACCCTTGCATGTTATCTAACCCCTGTAGGTACTTGGATGAGCCCAAATCTATGAGATTGCAAGTCACTCACATCTTGAGCAATCTCTACATCACCAAGTTCCTACTATATGGTTGTTGAATACAAGGAAGCGTGAAACCACTCAATGTATCCTTTGACAAATTCAATATATCAAATTTCATTTGGTATCATGTCTCATGATTGTCATTTTGGATACACAAGTTCTCTTCCTTGAAAGACTAACCCATGTAGGAAGATGAACTCAAGCTCATAGTGGTGCTCCAAACTCTTGATGAACTACATCAACCTTGAGCATCCAACACAAGTTTGACTACATGATCAAGATCAACACCACAACCCAAGGTATGTCACTCCATCTTAGAGAAGTTTTGACCCAAGTCATGAGTCAAAGCAATGCAACAAGATGTGAACATATCAATATGCTTCAAGGAAAAATGGTAACCCCAGTTTGTGCTCAAACGATGAATATGACCTACGATCAAGTGTTATCACTTGACTCCTAAGTCAATATACTCTAACATAGGTGACCTTGTCGCCGACCTCCTCTAGATGAAGTTCTCAAGTGTTTTTTACCTTCTTTGTGTTCTTGCATATATTTCTTGCTATCTTGTTCCCCTTATCAATGTTTTTCCTTATGAATGGTTTTCTCTATATTTTCTGTATCAAATTCCTTGCAAATCTTTCAGTTAATTTATTGCAAATCCTTGTGAAATTTAATTTGTCTAGTGAGCTGAGTTGACAGAATTTTTCCTCTACATTGAACTCGGACTCACCTATTCATGCCTATTTACTAGATTGAACTACAAGGATTACTTGTAGATAGTTCATCGGTACAACCGACGTGGACTAACCCGGTCTCACCGATATGCATCATCCATGACACTGCCAACTCGGTGTCACCGATGAACACGGATTGGCGTTACCGATTTCACTGCTGAGAAAACTTTTTGCCATTGCATATTTCATTTCTTCTCCAGCTCCACTCAATGACTCTTATCCTCTACACGCATCTTAATCTACATGCTGCTTTGTAGTGTGTCTCAAGGACCGAACCTATTTGACTCATGCTCTAGAAGTACCCTTCTTAGAAATTGATGCTAAAGGGGGAGAGAGAGCACATCAAAGCTTATCACATGGGAGAGAGAGCATATCTTAGCTCTTCCAGATGCTAGTTAAACAAAGAGGAGAAAAGTCACATGTCTTTAAGAGGGGAGAGACATGTCAATATGGTTGTTTGCACCATTTCATGCTTTGAGTTTTCTTGCTCTGATTTGCTCTTACCCTACCTTCTCCCATTATCCAATATCAGATTCACGGGGAGAAAGAATCCATATCTAGGGAAGAAAATCTGTTGGAATTCATTGCGTATATTTCAGTCCTTGGGGACATGTCTATATCCAAATGAAGTACTAAGTACTCACCCATCACATGTCATCCCAGTCTTGGTACTCTTGTGATTTTCTGAACTTGCTTTATTTAGAGTGTTCTTGTGTTATCTAACCCTGTTTTCTCAAGTTCACCTCTTCCAAAGCCAGCTCAAGACCACAAGGTAAGTATATGCATCACACTCATGTGCATGATGATCTCTTGCTGATGTACATATTGCTTGCAAGCAGGATTCATGAATGTGAAGGTACACTTCCTTTGATGTATCTACATCATTTGCTCTGATGCATATAGCCAAGATACATGTAACTCATTGCTTGCTCGAACATGCTTATGCATTCACATGTTCTTATATTCTATCTTTACATGATTGCATGCATGTAGGGGGAGCCTATGCATGTTACATGTCTTTCCAAAGCTTTACTTGTTACTCTTCATATCTTTATCTAAAGCTTTGATGTATGTTGTCATCAATTACCAAAAATGGGGAGATTGAAAGCACAAGTGCTCCCTGGGTGATTTTGGTAATTAATGTCAACATATCTCTAGTTGGACTAATGCCTTTACCTAGTATATTTCAGATCAGTTCAACAATGGCATGGTAAGGACAAGAGGATGTGGAACCCCTTCAAAATGCTAAGGACACATATTGGAAAAAGCTCAAGACTCTTCATTTTCATTTAGTGATCCAAGATCACATTGAGTCCATAGGAAAGCCAATACTATTAAAAGGGGACGAGGTGTTGCTTAATGGTCTACTTGCTCAAAGTACTTAGTGATATTGCTCCAAAACCCTCAACCACTTTCTCATTTCCACATATGTCTAAAACCCAAAGTCAAACTCAGCCCCACCGATTCGATCTATTCGGCGCCACCGAGTTCAGTTGACATAACCACTGCCAGAAACCATAGACAATTCGGTCACACCGATATGGATCTCGGTCTCACCGAGATGGCCTTGCAAACTCTTTGTTGCCTCTTGTAATTATTTCGGTGTCGTCGAAATGTGCAATCGGTCCCATAGAGTTTGCTTGACCAACTCTCTGTTTGATCTTTGCTAAAATTGGTCTCACCGAGATGAGGTTTTGCCCTAGCCCTAGTAAATCGATCCCACCGAGTTGATCATGTCGGTCCCACCGATATTCCTAACGTTCACATTTTGAACTAAATCAGTCTCACTGAGTTCTTCTATTCGGTCTGACCGAGTTGGGTCAAATGTGTGTAATAGTTGGATTTTGTGTGGAGGCTATATATACCCCTCCACCCCCATCTCCATTTGAGAGAGAGCCATCCGAATGTGCCTACACTTCCACTACTCATTTTCTGAGAGAGAACCACCTACTCATGTGTTGAGACCAAGACATTCCAATCCAACCACAAGAATCTTGATCTCTAGCCTTCCCCAAGTTTCTTTCCACTGAAATCATCTTTCCACCATAGCCAAATCTATGAGAGAGAGTTGAGTATTGGGGAGACTATCTTTTGAAGCACAAGAGCAAGGAGTTCATCATCAACACACTATCTATTACCTTTTGGAGAGTGGTGTCTCCTAGATTGGTTAGGTGTCACTTGGGAGCCTCCGACAAGATTGTGGAGTTGAACCAAGGAGTTTGTAAGGGCAAAGAGATCACCTACTTTGTGAAGATCTACCCGAGTGAGGCAAGTCCTTCGTGGGCGATGGCCATGGTGGGATAGACAAGGTTGCTTCTTCGTGGACCCTTTGTGAGTGGAGCCCTTCGTGGACTCGCGCAACCGTTACCCGTCGTGGGTTGAAGTCTCCAACGTGGATGTACGATAGCACCACCTATTGGAGCCATACCAAAAATCTTCGTGTCTTCATTGCGTTTGCACACTCCAATCCCATCCCTTTAATTTCTTGCAATTAGCATGCTTTACTCTTTCCGCTGCTTATACTCTTGCCATGCTTGCTTGAAATGTATTGTGAATGTTTAAACTTGTGCTAAAACTCCACCTCAACTTGAAGAACTTTAAAACTGCTACTTTTGCTTGTTGAGGGTCTAATCACCCCCTCTAGACCCCTCTTCTCAATCCCTTCAGGTACTAGAGAGGCTAGCAATGGTGGAAGGGTGAGGGTGTGTATAATCCATGGACTCAACATTAGTCATAAAGAACTCACATACTTATTGCAAAAAGTTATTAGCTATCGAAACAAAATACTACACACATGCTCCTAGGGGGATAGATTGGTAGGAAAAGACCATCGCTCGTCCCTGACCGCCACTCATAAGGAAGACAATCATAGAATAAATCATGCTTCGACTTCATCACATAACGGTACACCATACGTGCATGCTACGGGAATCACAGACTTTAACACAATTATTTCTACCAATCCACAATTACTAACTAGCATGACTCTAATATCACCATCTTTTTATCTCTAAACAATCCTAAGGAATCAAACTTCTCATAGTATTCAATGCTCTTTATATGAAAGTTTTTATTATATCCCTCTTGGATGCCTGCCATATTAGGACTAAATTCGCAACCTAAGCAAATTACCATGTGTCGGGGGAAATCGACACCTATGGAATCACTGGGATCCCTTCTATGGTTGGCGGGCATGGGGTTGTGCAAAGAGCGGGTCTGACAGGAAGCACACGGATCGTTTACCCAGGTTCGGGCCGCGGAGATGCGTAATACCCTAGTATTGCTTTGGTGGATGTATTCGAGTGTTCTTGTGTTCTTGAGCTAGCTACGGGGTGCAACTTGCCCAAAAGATCCGAATCCCTCTCCTGGTCGCCTCGGGCCTCCTTTTATAGACAAAAGGGGTTGCCACAACGGCACACAAGAGGTGGAAAGGTGTATAGTGGATAAGTCTATCCTCTGGCACCGTCGAACAAACGCATTTAATGCGTTGCCGACGTGCCCCTCTCGTTTTATCGGGGACGGCAAGGAAGCATGTCCCAGCTGTCGCCACCTCGCCTGGCTTCGACACACGTCCAGGCTGACGAGGCGTCGTGGCGCCACGTTGGCTGGCTGCTGGGCTGGCGCGGTGGTGGAGCCTTCACGAAGACCTGCATGCCACCACGCAGGTGCTTGCTGAGTCGGTCGTGGAGGCCACACGTCGCCACGCAGGTGCCTGCTTAGCTGGTCGAGCTAGCAGCTGTATGGGGACAGCGCTGGAGCCTTGGCAGACGCGGGCCTGGCTGTGGCCCCGTAAGTGTCTTTGGCAAGGGCCTTGCCGGGGCCCCGGCTAGGGTCTTGCCGCGGCACCGTGGTCGTCCCCGGCACGGGTCTTGCCGGGGGTCTCGTGGATTTCCTCGGCTAGGATCCCGCCGAGGATCATCGTCTTCTGATCCTCATCTAATCTTGTGTGTTTATGATCTTGACGAAGATCTGCATGCCACCAGAGAGGTGCCTCCCGAGCCTTTGTTCCAATGTAGTTGGTTGGTGGTGTTGGAACCCGCGGGCTCAAGGGTGGCCTGCTCTGCTGGCATCGGGCAAGTTGCCCCGGCATGGGTCTTGCCGGGGGAGTCCACCTCGCCCCCTTGCTCTTTTGTGTTCTCTGGTCTTGGCGTTGCCTCTGGTCGCCTTGTGCCTTCGGGTTCCCTCCTCTACCCTGCTTAGTGTGGCCGTGGGCGCGGCTCCGACTGCCCGTGCACAAGTAAAGGGGTAAAAAGGAGTGCCCCTACTTTTGTACACCGATAGGAGCCCCCGGTCCTGGGCCACAGATAAGCGCGACACGTTGTAGTTCAGATTGCTCACAATCTCGTGAAACATAACTAAGCATATTGAAGTACGTCATCATTTCATTCGAGATCATGTTGCTAAAGGGGACATCAATCTTAAGCATGCTCGTGCCGATAAGCAATTGGCGGATATATTTGCCAAACCGCTTGATGAGAAAGTATTTTGTCGTTTGAGAGGTGAATTGAATATCATTGATGCCTCAAACTTGGATTAAAAACTCCATTTGGATACATGCAAGACATGAGCCTTTTGACTAATCCTTGATATTTCTCTTATGATGATGATCATATGTCTTGGATCTATACTTGTACCCTTGCATGTTATCTAACCCCTGTAGGTACTTGGATGAGCCCAAATCTATGAGATTGCAAGTCACTCACATCTTGAGCAATCTCTACATCACCAAGTTCCTACTATATGGTTGTTGAATACAAGGAAGCGTGAAACCACTCAATGTATCCTTTGACAAATTCAATATATCAAATTTCATTTGGTATCATGTCTCATGATTGTCATTTTGGATACACAAGTTCTCTTCCTTGAAAGACTAACCCATGTAGGAAGATGAACTCAAGCTCATAGTGGTGCTCCAAACTCTTGATGAACTACATCAACCTTGAGCATCCAACACAAGTTTGACTACATGATCAAGATCAACACCACAACCCAAGGTATGTCACTCCATCTTAGAGAAGTTTTGACCCAAGTCATGAGTCAAAGCAATGCAACAAGATGTGAACATATCAATATGCTTCAAGGAAAAATGGTAACCCCAGTTTGTGCTCAAACGATGAATATGACCTACGATCAAGTGTTATCACTTGACTCCTAAGTCAATATACTCTAACATAGGTGACCTTGTCGCCGACCTCCTCTAGATGAAGTTCTCAAGTGTTTTTACCTTCTTTGTGTTCTTGCATATATTTCTTGCTATCTTGTTCCCCTTATCAATGTTTTTCCTTATGAATGGTTTTCTCTATATTTTCTGTATCAAATTCCTTGCAAATCTTTCAGTTAATTTATTGCAAATCCTTGTGAAATTTAATTTGTCTAGTGAGCTGAGTTGACAGAATTTTTCCTCTACATTGAACTCGGACTCACCTATTCATGCCTATTTACTAGATTGAACTACAAGGATTACTTGTAGATAGTTCATCGGTACAACCGACGTGGACTAACCCGGTCTCACCGATATGCATCATCCATGACACTGCCAACTCGGTGTCACCGATGAACACGGATTGGCGTTACCGATTTCACTGCTGAGAAAACTTTTTGCCATTGCATATTTCATTTCTTCTCCAGCTCCACTCAATGACTCTTATCCTCTACACGCATCTTAATCTACATGCTGCTTTGTAGTGTGTCTCAAGGACCGAACCTATTTGACTCATGCTCTAGAAGTACCCTTCTTAGAAATTGATGCTAAAGGGGGAGAGAGAGCACATCAAAGCTTATCACATGGGAGAGAGAGCATATCTTAGCTCTTCCAGATGCTAGTTAAACAAAGAGGAGAAAAGTCACATGTCTTTAAGAGGGGAGAGACATGTCAATATGGTTGTTTGCACCATTTCATGCTTTGAGTTTTCTTGCTCTGATTTGCTCTTACCCTACCTTCTCCCATTATCCAATATCAGATTCACGGGGAGAAAGAATCCATATCTAGGGAAGAAAATCTGTTGGAATTCATTGCGTATATTTCAGTCCTTGGGGACATGTCTATATCCAAATGAAGTACTAAGTACTCACCCATCACATGTCATCCCAGTCTTGGTACTCTTGTGATTATCTGAACTTGCTTTATTTAGAGTGTTCTTGTGTTATCTAACCCTGTTTTCTCAAGTTCACCTCTTCCAAAGCCAGCTCAAGACCACAAGGTAAGTATATGCATCACACTCATGTGCATGATGATCTCTTGCTGATGTACATATTGCTTGCAAGCAGGATTCATGAATGTGAAGGTACACTTCCTTTGATGTATCTACATCATTTGCTCTGATGCATATAGCCAAGATACATGTAACTCATTGCTTGCTCGAACATGCTTATGCATTCACATGTTCTTATATTCTATCTTTACATGATTGCATGCATGTAGGGGGAGCCTATGCATGTTACATGTCTTTCCAAAGCTTTACTTGTTACTCTTCATATCTTTATCTAAAGCTTTGATGTATGTTGTCATCAATTACCAAAAATGGGGAGATTGAAAGCACAAGTGCTCCCTCGGTGATTTTGGTAATTAATGTCAACATATCTCTAGTTGGACTAATGCCTTTACCTAGTATATTTCAGATCAGTTCAACAATGGCATGGTAAGGACAAGAGGATGTGGAACCCCTTCAAAATGCTAAGGACACATATTGGAAAAAGCTCAAGACTCTTCATTTTCATTTAGTGATCCAAGATCACATTGAGTCCATAGGAAAGCCAATACTATTAAAAGGGGACGAGGTGTTGCTTAATGGTCTACTTGCTCAAAGTACTTAGTGATATTGCTCCAAAACCCTCAACCACTTTCTCATTTCCACATATGTCTAAAACCCAAAGTCAAACTCAGCCCCACCGATTCGATCTATTCGGCGCCACCGAGTTCAGTTGACATAACCACTGCCAGAAACCATAGACAATTCGGTCACACCGATATGGATCTCGGTCTCACTGAGATGGCCTTGCAAACTCTTTCTTGCCTCTTGTAATTATTTCGGTGTCGTCGAAATGTGCAATCGGTCCCATACAGTTTGCTTGACCAACTCTCTGTTTGATCTTTGCTAAAATTGGTCTCACCGAGATGAGGTTTTGCCCTAGCCCTAGTAAATCGATCCCACCGAGTTGATCATGTCGGTCCCACCGATATTCCTAACGTTCACATTTTGAACTAAATCAGTCTCACTGAGTTCTTCTATTCGGTCTGACCGAGTTGGGTCAAATGTGTGTAATAGTTGGATTTTGTGTGGAGGCTATATATACCCCTCCACCCCCATCTCCATTTGAGAGAGAGCCATCCGAATGTGCCTACACTTCCACTACTCATTTTCTGAGAGAGAACCACCTACTCATGTGTTGAGACCAAGACATTCCAATCCAACCACAAGAATCTTGATCTCTAGCCTTCCCCAAGTTGCTTTCCACTGAAATCATCTTTCCACCATAGCCAAATCTATGAGAGAGAGTTGAGTATTGGGGAGACTATCTTTTGAAGCACAAGAGCAAGGAGTTCATCATCAACACACTATCTATTACCTTTTGGAGAGTGGTGTCTCCTAGATTGGTTAGGTGTCACTTGGGAGCCTCCGACAAGATTGTGGAGTTGAACCAAGGAGTTTGTAAGGGCAAAGAGATCACCTACTTTGTGAAGATCTACCCGAGTGAGGCAAGTCCTTCGTGGGCGATGGCCATGGTGGGATAGACAAGGTTGCTTCTTCGTGGACCCTTTGTGAGTGGAGCCCTTCGTGGACTCGCGCAACCGTTACCCGTCGTGGGTTGAAGTCTCCAACGTGGATGTACGATAGCACCACCTATTGGAGCCATACCAAAAATCTTCGTGTCTTCATTGCGTTTGCACACTCCAATCCCATCCCTTTAATTTCTTGCAATTAGCATGCTTTACTCTTTCCGCTGCTTATACTCTTGCC
The DNA here is from genome assembly GCF_018294505.1 of Triticum aestivum. Taxonomy (NCBI): domain Eukaryota; kingdom Viridiplantae; phylum Streptophyta; class Magnoliopsida; order Poales; family Poaceae; genus Triticum; species Triticum aestivum. Next base: position 388,328,980 of record NC_057805.1, read on the forward strand.
ATGCTTGCTTGAAATGTATTGTGAATGTTTAAACTTGTGCTAAAACTCCACCTCAACTTGAAGAACTTTAAAACTGCTACTTTTGCTTGTTGAGGGTCTAATCACCCCCTCTAGACCCCTCTTCTCAATCCCTTCAGGTACTAGAGAGGCTAGCAATGGTGGAAGGGTGAGGGTGTGTATAATCCATGGACTCAACATTAGTCATAAAGAACTCACATACTTATTGCAAAAAGTTATTAGCTATCGAAACAAAATACTACACACATGCTCCTAGGGGGATAGATTGGTAGGAAAAGACCATCGCTCGTCCCTGACCGCCACTCATAAGGAAGACAATCATAGAATAAATCATGCTTCGACTTCATCACATAACGGTACACCATACGTGCATGCTACGGGAATCACAGACTTTAACACAATTATTTCTACCAATCCACAATTACTAACTAGCATGACTCTAATATCACCATCTTTTTATCTCTAAACAATCCTAAGGAATCAAACTTCTCATAGTATTCAATGCTCTTTATATGAAAGTTTTTATTATATCCCTCTTGGATGCCTGCCATATTAGGACTAAATTCGCAACCTAAGCAAATTACCATGTGTCGGGGGAAATCGACACCTATGGAATCACTGGGATCCCTTCTATGGTTGGCGGGCATGGGGTTGTGCAAAGAGCGGGTCTGACAGGAAGCACACGGATCGTTTACCCAGGTTCGGGCCGCGGAGATGCGTAATACCCTAGTATTGCTTTGGTGGATGTATTCGAGTGTTCTTGTGTTCTTGAGCTAGCTACGGGGTGCAACTTGCCCAAAAGATCCGAATCCCTCTCCTGGTCGCCTCGGGCCTCCTTTTATAGACAAAAGGGGTTGCCACAACGGCACACAAGAGGTGGAAAGGTGTATAGTGGATAAGTCTATCCTCTGGCACCGTCGAACAAACGCATTTAATGCGTTGCCGACGTGCCCCTCTCGTTTTATCGGGGACGGCAAGGAAGCATGTCCCAGCTGTCGCCGCCTCGCCTGGCTTCGACACACGTCCAGGCTGACGAGGCGTTGTGGCGCCACGTTGGCTGGCTGCTGGGCTGGCGCGGTGGTGGAGCCTTCACGAAGACCTGCATGCCACCACGCAGGTGCTTGCTGAGTCGGTCGTGGAGGCCACACGTCGCCACGCAGGTGCCTGCTTAGCTGGTCGAGCTAGCAGCTGTATGGGGACAGCGCTGGAGCCTTGGCAGACGCGGGCCTGGCTGTGGCCCCGTAAGTGTCTTTGGCAAGGGCCTTGCCGGGGCCCCGGCTAGGGTCTTGCCGCGGCACCGTGGTCGTCCCCGGCAAGGGTCTTGCCGGGGGTCTCGTGGATTTCCTCGGCTAGGATCCCGCCGAGGATCATCGTCTTCTGATCCTCATCTAATCTTGTGTGTTTATGATCTTGACGAAGATCTGCATGCCACCAGAGAGGTGCCTCCCGAGCCTTTGTTCCAATGTAGTTGGTTGGTGGTGTTGGAACCCGCGGGCTCAAGGGTGGCCTGCTCTGCTGGCATCGGGCAAGTTGCCCCGGCATGGGTCTTGCCGGGGGAGTCCACCTCGCCCCCTTGCTCTTTTGTGTTCTCTGGTCTTGGCGTTGCCTTTGGTCGCCTTGTGCCTTCGGGTTCCCTCCTCTACCCTGCTTAGTGTGGCCGTGGGCGCGGCTCCGACTGCCCGTGCACAAGTAAAGGGGTAAAAAGGAGTGCCCCTACTTTTGTACACCGATAGGAGCCCCCGGTCCTGGGCCACAGATAAGCGCGACACGTTGTAGTTCAGATTGCTCACAATCTCGTGAAACATAACTAAGCATATTGAAGTACGTCATCATTTCATTCGAGATCATGTTGCTAAAGGGGACATCAATCTTAAGCATGCTCGTGCCGATAAGCAATTGGCGGATATATTTGCCAAACCGCTTGATGAGAAAGTATTTTGTCGTTTGAGAGGTGAATTGAATATCATTGATGCCTCAAACTTGGATTAAAAACTCCATTTGGATACATGCAAGACATGAGCCTTTTTGACTAATCCTTGATATTTCTCTTATGATGATGATCATATGTCTTGGATCTATACTTGTACCCTTGCATGTTATCTAACCCCTGTAGGTACTTGGATGAGCCCAAATCTATGAGATTGCAAGTCACTCACATCTTGAGCAATCTCTACATCACCAAGTTCCTACTATATGGTTGTTGAATACAAGGAAGCGTGAAACCACTCAATGTATCCTTTGACAAATTCAATATATCAAATTTCATTTGGTATCATGTCTCATGATTGTCATTTTGGATACACAAGTTCTCTTCCTTGAAAGACTAACCCATGTAGGAAGATGAACTCAAGCTCATAGTGGTGCTCCAAACTCTTGATGAACTACATCAACCTTGAGCATCCAACACAAGTTTGACTACATGATCAAGATCAACACCACAACCCAAGGTATGTCACTCCATCTTAGAGAAGTTTTGACCCAAGTCATGAGTCAAAGCAATGCAACAAGATGTGAACATATCAATATGCTTCAAGGAAAAATGGTAACCCCAGTTTGTGCTCAAACGATGAATATGACCTACGATCAAGTGTTATCACTTGACTCCTAAGTCAATATACTCTAACATAGGTGACCTTGTCGCCGACCTCCTCTAGATGAAGTTCTCAAGTGTTTTTTACCTTCTTTGTGTTCTTGCATATATTTCTTGCTATCTTGTTCCCCTTATCAATGTTTTTCCTTATGAATGGTTTTCTCTATATTTTCTGTATCAAATTCCTTGCAAATCTTTCAGTTAATTTATTGCAAATCCTTGTGAAATTTAATTTGTCTAGTGAGCTGAGTTGACAGAATTTTTCCTCTACATTGAACTCGGACTCACCTATTCATGCCTATTTACTAGATTGAACTACAAGGATTACTTGTAGATAGTTCATCGGTACAACCGACGTGGACTAACCCGGTCTCACCGATATGCATCATCCATGACACTGCCAACTCGGTGTCACCGATGAACACGGATTGGCGTTACCGATTTCACTGCTGAGAAAACTTTTTGCCATTGCATATTTCATTTCTTCTCCAGCTCCACTCAATGACTCTTATCCTCTACACGCATCTTAATCTACATGCTGCTTTGTAGTGTGTCTCAAGGACCGAACCTATTTGACTCATGCTCTAGAAGTACCCTTCTTAGAAATTGATGCTAAAGGGGGAGAGAGAGCACATCAAAGCTTATCACATGGGAGAGAGAGCATATCTTAGCTCTTCCAGATGCTAGTTAAACAAAGAGGAGAAAAGTCACATGTCTTTAAGAGGGGAGAGACATGTCAATATGGTTGTTTGCACCATTTCATGCTTTGAGTTTTCTTGCTCTGATTTGCTCTTACCCTACCTTCTCCCATTATCCAATATCAGATTCACGGGGAGAAAGAATCCATATCTAGGGAAGAAAATCTGTTGGAATTCATTGCGTATATTTCAGTCCTTGGGGACATGTCTATATCCAAATGAAGTACTAAGTACTCACCCATCACATGTCATCCCAGTCTTGGTACTCTTGTGATTTTCTGAACTTGCTTTATTTAGAGTGTTCTTGTGTTATCTAACCCTGTTTTCTCAAGTTCACCTCTTCCAAAGCCAGCTCAAGACCACAAGGTAAGTATATGCATCACACTCATGTGCATGATGATCTCTTGCTGATGTACATATTGCTTGCAAGCAGGATTCATGAATGTGAAGGTACACTTCCTTTGATGTATCTACATCATTTGCTCTGATGCATATAGCCAAGATACATGTAACTCATTGCTTGCTCGAACATGCTTATGCATTCACATGTTCTTATATTCTATCTTTACATGATTGCATGCATGTAGGGGGAGCCTATGCATGTTACATGTCTTTCCAAAGCTTTACTTGTTACTCTTCATATCTTTATCTAAAGCTTTGATGTATGTTGTCATCAATTACCAAAAATGGGGAGATTGAAAGCACAAGTGCTCCCTGGGTGATTTTGGTAATTAATGTCAACATATCTCTAGTTGGACTAATGCCTTTACCTAGTATATTTCAGATCAGTTCAACAATGGCATGGTAAGGACAAGAGGATGTGGAACCCCTTCAAAATGCTAAGGACACATATTGGAAAAAGCTCAAGACTCTTCATTTTCATTTAGTGATCCAAGATCACATTGAGTCCATAGGAAAGCCAATACTATTAAAAGGGGACGAGGTGTTGCTTAATGGTCTACTTGCTCAAAGTACTTAGTGATATTGCTCCAAAACCCTCAACCACTTTCTCATTTCCACATATGTCTAAAACCCAAAGTCAAACTCAGCCCCACCGATTCGATCTATTCGGCGCCACCGAGTTCAGTTGACATAACCACTGCCAGAAACCATAGACAATTCGGTCACACCGATATGGATCTCGGTCTCACCGAGATGGCCTTGCAAACTCTTTGTTGCCTCTTGTAATTATTTCGGTGTCGTCGAAATGTGCAATCGGTCCCATAGAGTTTGCTTGACCAACTCTCTGTTTGATCTTTGCTAAAATTGGTCTCACCGAGATGAGGTTTTGCCCTAGCCCTAGTAAATCGATCCCACCGAGTTGATCATGTCGGTCCCACCGATATTCCTAACGTTCACATTTTGAACTAAATCAGTCTCACTGAGTTCTTCTATTCGGTCTGACCGAGTTGGGTCAAATGTGTGTAATAGTTGGATTTTGTGTGGAGGCTATATATACCCCTCCACCCCCATCTCCATTTGAGAGAGAGCCATCCGAATGTGCCTACACTTCCACTACTCATTTTCTGAGAGAGAACCACCTACTCATGTGTTGAGACCAAGACATTCCAATCCAACCACAAGAATCTTGATCTCTAGCCTTCCCCAAGTTTCTTTCCACTGAAATCATCTTTCCACCATAGCCAAATCTATGAGAGAGAGTTGAGTATTGGGGAGACTATCTTTTGAAGCACAAGAGCAAGGAGTTCATCATCAACACACTATCTATTACCTTTTGGAGAGTGGTGTCTCCTAGATTGGTTAGGTGTCACTTGGGAGCCTCCGACAAGATTGTGGAGTTGAACCAAGGAGTTTGTAAGGGCAAAGAGATCACCTACTTTGTGAAGATCTACCCGAGTGAGGCAAGTCCTTCGTGGGCGATGGCCATGGTGGGATAGACAAGGTTGCTTCTTCGTGGACCCTTTGTGAGTGGAGCCCTTCGTGGACTCGCGCAACCGTTACCCGTCGTGGGTTGAAGTCTCCAACGTGGATGTACGATAGCACCACCTATTGGAGCCATACCAAAAATCTTCGTGTCTTCATTGCGTTTGCACACTCCAATCCCATCCCTTTAATTTCTTGCAATTAGCATGCTTTACTCTTTCCGCTGCTTATACTCTTGCCATGCTTGCTTGAAATGTATTGTGAATGTTTAAACTTGTGCTAAAACTCCACCTCAACTTGAAGAACTTTAAAACTGCTACTTTTGCTTGTTGAGGGTCTAATCACCCCCTCTAGACCCCTCTTCTCAATCCCTTCAGGTACTAGAGAGGCTAGCAATGGTGGAAGGGTGAGGGTGTGTATAATCCATGGACTCAACATTAGTCATAAAGAACTCACATACTTATTGCAAAAAGTTATTAGCTATCGAAACAAAATACTACACACATGCTCCTAGGGGGATAGATTGGTAGGAAAAGACCATCGCTCGTCCCTGACCGCCACTCATAAGGAAGACAATCATAGAATAAATCATGCTTCGACTTCATCACATAACGGTACACCATACGTGCATGCTACGGGAATCACAGACTTTAACACAATTATTTCTACCAATCCACAATTACTAACTAGCATGACTCTAATATCACCATCTTTTTATCTCTAAACAATCCTAAGGAATCAAACTTCTCATAGTATTCAATGCTCTTTATATGAAAGTTTTTATTATATCCCTCTTGGATGCCTGCCATATTAGGACTAAATTCGCAACCTAAGCAAATTACCATGTGTCGGGGGAAATCGACACCTATGGAATCACTGGGATCCCTTCTATGGTTGGCGGGCATGGGGTTGTGCAAAGAGCGGGTCTGACAGGAAGCACACGGATCGTTTACCCAGGTTCGGGCCGCGGAGATGCGTAATACCCTAGTATTGCTTTGGTGGATGTATTCGAGTGTTCTTGTGTTCTTGAGCTAGCTACGGGGTGCAACTTGCCCAAAAGATCCGAATCCCTCTCCTGGTCGCCTCGGGCCTCCTTTTATAGACAAAAGGGGTTGCCACAACGGCACACAAGAGGTGGAAAGGTGTATAGTGGATAAGTCTATCCTCTGGCACCGTCGAACAAACGCATTTAATGCGTTGCCGACGTGCCCCTCTCGTTTTATCGGGGACGGCAAGGAAGCATGTCCCAGCTGTCGCCACCTCGCCTGGCTTCGACACACGTCCAGGCTGACGAGGCGTCGTGGCGCCACGTTGGCTGGCTGCTGGGCTGGCGCGGTGGTGGAGCCTTCACGAAGACCTGCATGCCACCACGCAGGTGCTTGCTGAGTCGGTCGTGGAGGCCACACGTCGCCACGCAGGTGCCTGCTTAGCTGGTCGAGCTAGCAGCTGTATGGGGACAGCGCTGGAGCCTTGGCAGACGCGGGCCTGGCTGTGGCCCCGTAAGTGTCTTTGGCAAGGGCCTTGCCGGGGCCCCGGCTAGGGTCTTGCCGCGGCACCGTGGTCGTCCCCGGCACGGGTCTTGCCGGGGGTCTCGTGGATTTCCTCGGCTAGGATCCCGCCGAGGATCATCGTCTTCTGATCCTCATCTAATCTTGTGTGTTTATGATCTTGACGAAGATCTGCATGCCACCAGAGAGGTGCCTCCCGAGCCTTTGTTCCAATGTAGTTGGTTGGTGGTGTTGGAACCCGCGGGCTCAAGGGTGGCCTGCTCTGCTGGCATCGGGCAAGTTGCCCCGGCATGGGTCTTGCCGGGGGAGTCCACCTCGCCCCCTTGCTCTTTTGTGTTCTCTGGTCTTGGCGTTGCCTCTGGTCGCCTTGTGCCTTCGGGTTCCCTCCTCTACCCTGCTTAGTGTGGCCGTGGGCGCGGCTCCGACTGCCCGTGCACAAGTAAAGGGGTAAAAAGGAGTGCCCCTACTTTTGTACACCGATAGGAGCCCCCGGTCCTGGGCCACAGATAAGCGCGACACGTTGTAGTTCAGATTGCTCACAATCTCGTGAAACATAACTAAGCATATTGAAGTACGTCATCATTTCATTCGAGATCATGTTGCTAAAGGGGACATCAATCTTAAGCATGCTCGTGCCGATAAGCAATTGGCGGATATATTTGCCAAACCGCTTGATGAGAAAGTATTTTGTCGTTTGAGAGGTGAATTGAATATCATTGATGCCTCAAACTTGGATTAAAAACTCCATTTGGATACATGCAAGACATGAGCCTTTTTGACTAATCCTTGATATTTCTCTTATGATGATGATCATATGTCTTGGATCTATACTTGTACCCTTGCATGTTATCTAACCCCTGTAGGTACTTGGATGAGCCCAAATCTATGAGATTGCAAGTCACTCACATCTTGAGCAATCTCTACATCACCAAGTTCCTACTATATGGTTGTTGAATACAAGGAAGCGTGAAACCACTCAATGTATCCTTTGACAAATTCAATATATCAAATTTCATTTGGTATCATGTCTCATGATTGTCATTTTGGATACACAAGTTCTCTTCCTTGAAAGACTAACCCATGTAGGAAGATGAACTCAAGCTCATAGTGGTGCTCCAAACTCTTGATGAACTACATCAACCTTGAGCATCCAACACAAGTTTGACTACATGATCAAGATCAACACCACAACCCAAGGTATGTCACTCCATCTTAGAGAAGTTTTGACCCAAGTCATGAGTCAAAGCAATGCAACAAGATGTGAACATATCAATATGCTTCAAGGAAAAATGGTAACCCCAGTTTGTGCTCAAACGATGAATATGACCTACGATCAAGTGTTATCACTTGACTCCTAAGTCAATATACTCTAACATAGGTGACCTTGTCGCCGACCTCCTCTAGATGAAGTTCTCAAGTGTTTTTTACCTTCTTTGTGTTCTTGCATATATTTCTTGCTATCTTGTTCCCCTTATCAATGTTTTTCCTTATGAATGGTTTTCTCTATATTTTCTGTATCAAATTCCTTGCAAATCTTTCAGTTAATTTATTGCAAATCCTTGTGAAATTTAATTTGTCTAGTGAGCTGAGTTGACAGAATTTTTCCTCTACATTGAACTCGGACTCACCTATTCATGCCTATTTACTAGATTGAACTACAAGGATTACTTGTAGATAGTTCATCGGTACAACCGACGTGGACTAACCCGGTCTCACCGATATGCATCATCCATGACACTGCCAACTCGGTGTCACCGATGAACACGGATTGGCGTTACCGATTTCACTGCTGAGAAAACTTTTTGCCATTGCATATTTCATTTCTTCTCCAGCTCCACTCAATGACTCTTATCCTCTACACGCATCTTAATCTACATGCTGCTTTGTAGTGTGTCTCAAGGACCGAACCTATTTGACTCATGCTCTAGAAGTACCCTTCTTAGAAATTGATGCTAAAGGGGGAGAGAGAGCACATCAAAGCTTATCACATGGGAGAGAGAGCATATCTTAGCTCTTCCAGATGCTAGTTAAACAAAGAGGAGAAAAGTCACATGTCTTTAAGAGGGGAGAGACATGTCAATATGGTTGTTTGCACCATTTCATGCTTTGAGTTTTCTTGCTCTGATTTGCTCTTACCCTACCTTCTCCCATTATCCAATATCAGATTCACGGGGAGAAAGAATCCATATCTAGGGAAGAAAATCTGTTGGAATTCATTGCGTATATTTCAGTCCTTGGGGACATGTCTATATCCAAATGAAGTACTAAGTACTCACCCATCACATGTCATCCCAGTCTTGGTACTCTTGTGATTTTCTGAACTTGCTTTATTTAGAGTGTTCTTGTGTTATCTAACCCTGTTTTCTCAAGTTCACCTCTTCCAAAGCCAGCTCAAGACCACAAGGTAAGTATATGCATCACACTCATGTGCATGATGATCTCTTGCTGATGTACATATTGCTTGCAAGCAGGATTCATGAATGTGAAGGTACACTTCCTTTGATGTATCTACATCATTTGCTCTGATGCATATAGCCAAGATACATGTAACTCATTGCTTGCTCGAACATGCTTATGCATTCACATGTTCTTATATTCTATCTTTACATGATTGCATGCATGTAGGGGGAGCCTATGCATGTTACATGTCTTTCCAAAGCTTTACTTGTTACTCTTCATATCTTTATCTAAAGCTTTGATGTATGTTGTCATCAATTACCAAAAATGGGGAGATTGAAAGCACAAGTGCTCCCTGGGTGATTTTGGTAATTAATGTCAACATATCTCTAGTTGGACTAATGCCTTTACCTAGTATATTTCAGATCAGTTCAACAATGGCATGGTAAGGACAAGAGGATGTGGAACCCCTTCAAAATGCTAAGGACACATATTGGAAAAAGCTCAAGACTCTTCATTTTCATTTAGTGATCCAAGATCACATTGAGTCCATAGGAAAGCCAATACTATTAAAAGGGGACGAGGTGTTGCTTAATGGTCTACTTGCTCAAAGTACTTAGTGATATTGCTCCAAAACCCTCAACCACTTTCTCATTTCCACATATGTCTAAAACCCAAAGTCAAACTCAGCCCCACCGATTCGATCTATTCGGCGCCACCGAGTTCAGTTGACATAACCACTGCCAGAAACCATAGACAATTCGGTCACACCGATATGGATCTCGGTCTCACCGAGATGGCCTTGCAAACTCTTTGTTGCCTCTTGTAATTATTTCGGTGTCGTCGAAATGTGCAATCGGTCCCATAGAGTTTGCTTGACCAACTCTCTGTTTGATCTTTGCTAAAATTGGTCTCACCGAGATGAGGTTTTGCCCTAGCCCTAGTAAATCGATCCCACCGAGTTGATCATGTCGGTCCCACCGATATTCCTAATGTTCACATTTTGAACTAAATCAGTCTCACTGAGTTCTTCTATTCGGTCTGACCGAGTTGGGTCAAATGTGTGTAATAGTTGGATTTTGTGTGGAGGCTATATATACCCCTCCACCCCCATCTCCATTTGAGAGAGAGCCATCCGAATGTGCCTACACTTCCACTACTTATTTTCTGAGAGAGAACCACCTACTCATGTGTTGAGACCAAGACATTCCAATCCAACCACAAGAATCTTGATCTCTAGCCTTCCCCAAGTTGCTTTCCACTGAAATCATCTTTCCACCATAGCCAAATCTATGAGAGAGAGTTGAGTATTGGGGAGACTATCTTTTGAAGCACAAGAGCAAGGAGTTCATCATCAACACACTATCTATTACCTTTTGGAGAGTGGTGTCTCCTAGATTGGTTAGGTGTCACTTGGGAGCCTCCGACAAGATTGTGGAGTTGAACCAAGGAGTTTGTAAGGGCAAAGAGATCACCTACTTTGTGAAGATCTACCCGAGTGAGGCAAGTCCTTCGTGGGCGATGGCCATGGTGGGATAGACAAGGTTGCTTCTTCGTGGACCCTTTGTGAGTGGAGCCCTTCGTGGACTCGCGCAACCGTTACCCGTCGTGGGTTGAAGTCTCCAACGTGGATGTACGATAGCACCACCTATTGGAGCCATACCAAAAATCTTCGTGTCTTCATTGCGTTTGCACACTCCAATCCCATCCCTTTAATTTCTTGCAATTAGCATGCTTTACTCTTTCCGCTGCTTATACTCTTGCCATGCTTGCTTGAAATGTATTGTGAATGTTTAAACTTGTGCTAAAACTCCACCTCAACTTGAAGAACTTTAAAACTGCTACTTTTGCTTGTTGAGGGTCTAATCACCCCCTCTAGACCCCTCTTCTCAATCCCTTCAGGTACTAGAGAGGCTAGCAATGGTGGAAGGGTGAGGGTGTGTATAATCCATGGACTCAACATTAGTCATAAAGAACTCACATACTTATTGCAAAAAGTTATTAGCTATCGAAACAAAATACTACACACATGCTCCTAGGGGGATAGATTGGTAGGAAAAGACCATCGCTCGTCCCTGACCGCCACTCATAAGGAAGACAATCATAGAATAAATCATGCTTCGACTTCATCACATAACGGTACACCATACGTGCATGCTACGGGAATCACAGACTTTAACACAATTATTTCTACCAATCCACAATTACTAACTAGCATGACTCTAATATCACCATCTTTTTATCTCTAAACAATCCTAAGGAATCAAACTTCTCATAGTATTCAATGCTCTTTATATGAAAGTTTTAGTATATCCCTCTTGGATGCCTGCCATATTAGGACTAAATTCGCAACCTAAGCAAATTACCATGTGTCGGGGGAAATCGACACCTATGGAATCACTGGGATCCCTTCTATGGTTGGCGGGCATGGGGTTGTGCAAAGAGCGGGTCTGACAGGAAGCACACGGATCGTTTACCCAGGTTCGGGCCGCGGAGATGCGTAATACCCTAGTATTGCTTTGGTGGATGTATTCGAGTGTTCTTGTGTTCTTGAGCTAGCTACGGGGTGCAACTTGCCCAAAAGATCCGAATCCCTCTCCTGGTCGCCTCGGGCCTCCTTTTATAGACAAAAGGGGTTGCCACAACGGCACACAAGAGGTGGAAAGGTGTATAGTGGATAAGTCTATCCTCTGGCACCGTCGAACAAACGCATTTAATGCGTTGCCGACGTGCCCCTCTCGTTTTATCGGGGACGGCAAGGAAGCATGTCCCAGCTGTCCCCGCCTCGCCTGGCTTCGACACACGTCCAGGCTGACGAGGCGTCGTGGCGCCACGTTGGCTGGCTGCTGGGCTGGCGCGGTGGTGGAGCCTTCACGAAGACCTGCATGCCACCACGCAGGTGCTTGCTGAGTCGGTCGTGGAGGCCACACGTCGCCACGCAGGTGCCTGCTTAGCTGGTCGAGCTAGCAGCTGTATGGGGACAGCGCTGGAGCCTTGGCAGACGCGGGCCTGGCTGTGGCCCCGTAAGTGTCTTTGGCAAGGGCCTTGCCGGGGCCCCGGCTAGGGTCTTGCCGCGGCACCGTGGTCGTCCCCGGCACGGGTCTTGCCGGGGGTCTCGTGGATTTCCTCGGCTAGGATCCCGCCGAGGATCATCGTCTTCTGATCCTCATCTAATCTTGTGTGTTTATGATCTTGACGAAGATCTGCATGCCACCAGAGAGGTGCCTCCCGAGCCTTTGTTCCAATGTAGTTGGTTGGTGGTGTTGGAACCCGCGGGCTCAAGGGTGGCCTGCTCTGCTGGCATCGGGCAAGTTGCCCCGGCATGGGTCTTGCCGGGGGAGTCCACCTCGCCCCCTTGCTCTTTTGTGTTCTCTGGTCTTGGCGTTGCCTCTGGTCGCCTTGTGCCTTCGGGTTCCCTCCTCTACCCTGCTTAGTGTGGCCGTGGGCGCGGCTCCGACTGCCCGTGCACAAGTAAAGGGGTAAAAAGGAGTGCCCCTACTTTTGTACACCGATAGGAGCCCCCGGTCCTGGGCCACAGATAAGCGCGACACGTTGTTGGGCCAGGCCCAGAACGGTGTGCGGGCAGGCGGGGCGGATTTTTACCGCAGTACTTCTTCGCTCGCTTGCGCTTCCCCACGACCCATGCTGAATGCACAACATGGAGGGTCGTGCGTGATGTGGGGGTCATGCGTGTGGCGGTTTCCACATGCATGCATCACATCGTGGTAAAGAGGCAGCTCGCGCCTTCCCCATAAAAAGAGGGGGGCGCAGAGGCGCGGCTCATTTACTGAGTGGACTCGGGTCGTGGTCTTCAAGGCGCTCGCGCCCCACGATCATGGGGTGGGGAACGGTCGCCTCACCCGTCCCCTCGATCCTGCTCGCTCGCCACATGTCCCCCATGCAGGTGGCAGGCCGTGGAGGCGGGAAACCGGGCCGTCGATGATTGGGGCGGTGTGTCGGTCCCAATTCCCTGCGCCCCCGATGGTTGGATTGGTTGAGTGGGGCAGCCGAGCCCCGACCCCACCCCTTTATAAGAAGGGGGAGGGGGATGTCATCCCACATTCTTCCAGCATCCGTCTCCTTCCATTTCCGCTCCTTTCCTCCATCTTCCATGGCAAGAGGGGGCGCAGGCCCTTCAACGGTGGCGGCAAGGGTCGCTGCTCGACAACGCGTCCCTCCTCCCCAGGAGCTCGCAGCGGCGGAGCCATCCACGAGAGGAAGGGGGAGGGGGCGAGGCCGGGGCCGTCGTGGTGCCCGGGGGAGAGGGGGACGTGGCGGCGCATCGGCCTTGCCTCCGCTGGCGATGGCTCTCCCGATGAAGGGTCACGTTGGGGAACAGTCTCGTGAGTTCTTCATCAGGCTGTGTCGGCCACCGCATCGTCGTCTTCGTCTCCCTACCCCATTTGCTCGAGAGATGGAGCTCAATTTGCCCCAGACCCTCAGGTTGCACATGAGGGGCTGCGGGAATGGCGGCACGCGGGCCGACGTCGACTTCCCCGCTCCTCACCTCATGTACCTCCGTCATGGATGGAAGACGTTCGCTCGCGTCCACAACCTGACGGCGGGGCTCATTCTCTATTTCAATTTAATGGAGAACGACCTGCTCTTCGTCAAGGTCTTTGGAGATCTTGGAACTCGCCTAAAGTGCTGCGTGGAGAGGTCCTCCGACGATGAAGATTCCTCCTCAAGCGGGAGTGACGAGGAGGACAGCGACAGCGACGATGAGGGCGTCGAGCGCCGGGACACCGACCTCGACTCTGACTGACCGCGTTGCCCCTCCCTCGGCCACGCGCCCTGCTGAGGGCCTTCTTCGTCAAGCTCTCCATCGGCGCATTCCCCGTCGCCTCCTTGGGCAGCTGGCGTAGGAGGGTTGGAGAAGGCGGGTGGCGGCTGTCAAGTCGGAGTACGCGGGCACCGACGCCTTCGTCGCGTATTGTCGGCCCGCTACCTCATCTTCCAGCCCCCCTCCCGGCACCGGGATGTTCTCTTGGTGCCTTCTGCTCCTCGTACCTCGCCTAGGCGCTCTTTTTGCCCGCCCGCTATCTTGTTCCACCTTCTGAGGAGAGGGACAAGAAAGGGATTACGGGCACCTTATCTCTTTTTAGTTTGTAAGCCTGCGGGCACTTGTTAGATTTAAAATTTGTAATCCCCTTGCACTTGTATGAAATGTACCTGTATGGGACGTTTTTAATGAAAAAGGGTGCTTGTCGGGTTCTTTGTGCGTGAGCGACGCCCATGCCATGGAGTGAATCCTTGTTATTTTTAAGATAAACATTGACGCCCGGCAACAGGCCTTGTCGTCCCCTTACTTCAGCCGACCATTCTCACGCTCTTGGCGGAGGCAGGGGCGAAGTAGAGTTAGGCCCCTCGTTTATTTCCTCGCCACCGCGACTACGACCCGGTTCCGACCCAGGGACTTGGTACAGGAAAAAGGGGGAGCACGGTGGCCTAGGAGCAAATCGAGGCTTCATATGCCCCAACTTCATATGGAAATACACAACAGAGGATGAAAGACTTATTTGAATCTGCGGCCCCCTGCAGCCCCCGGCAGCCTTGGCTTGCCGTGGTTGGATTCTTGTATCTATAGCCCCCGGCAACCTTGGCTTGCCGAGGCCAGAGTGCCGGCTCGTTCTCTTTCTTCCAAACAGCTCAGCAGAAAGGTCCATGTACCCTGCAAACCAAAGAGGATGGAAAGGAACAGAGAAACGCACACTCAACCTCTATGCTAGGGGTTAGTCGCTGCTAAGCACTATCAACCCTAACCGAGGGAGAGACTTAACCTAGCATGCATGCTAAAACTTAGGGCGCCAGCGCTTCATTTATTTATGCTCAGGGTCTACACCTGGCTTTGTACAGAGGGTTACATGCCTTGTCGGCAAGGCCTGTACAATAGGTTGTTTGCTGGGGGGCCCGGCAACCGCGCCTTATGGGTAAAACTTGCGAAGATGTTCAATGTTCCAGGAGTTGCTCACTGGAATAGCATCTTCGGTCTCCAGGCGGACTGCGCCGGGCCTGGTGACTCGTATTACCCGATAAGGGCCTTCCCACTTTGGCGTCAACTTGTTGGAATTCTTGGCCGATTGAACGCGCCGAAGAACAAGGTCGCCTTCCCCAAAGCTTCGGGCATGAACCTTGCGGCTATGGTAGCGGCGCAAGGCTTGCTGGTAGCGCGCTGCTCTCACAGCCGCCCGAAGACGATCTTCCTCCACGAGCGTTGCGTCATCTTGCTACAATTGCTCTTGCTCAAGCTCGTCATAAGCGAGCACTCGAGGTGACCCATATGTGAGTTCTGTGGGGAGAACTACTTCTGCCCCGTATACCAGGGCAAAGGGTGTCTGGCCAGTGGCTCGATTTGGTGTCGTTCTGATCGACCAAAGAACCGCCGACAACTCATCAATCCAGCGCCTTCCACTCTTGTGCAGCTTGTCAAAAGTCTTTGTTCTCAGGCCTTGCAGTACTCCAGCATTTGCCCTCTCCGCCTGGCCGTTGCTCCGTGGGTGTGCCACAGAAGCAAAACAGACCTTGCTGCCGAGGTCCTGGATGTATTGCATGAAGGTGTGGCTTGTGAATTGCGGGCCGTTGTCGGTGATGACTCTATTTGGCACACCAAAACGGCAGACTAGCCCCTTTAAGAACTTGACGGCTGACTGTGTTGTCACCTTCCTCAGTGCTTCCACCTCCGGCCACTTTGTGAACTTGTCGATTTCAACGTACAAGTACTCAAAGCCCCAACAGTGCGGGGGAAAGGGCCCAGTATGTCGAGCCCCCAGACCAAAAATGGCCAGGAGAGAGGAATTGTTTGAAGGGCTTGAGCTGGTTGATGAAGCTTCTTCGAATGGAACTCACACGCTTCACACTTGGTTACTAGTGCTACTGCATCCTGGAGGGCAGTGGGCCAGAAGAAACCTTGCCAGAATGCCTTGCCGGCAAGGGCCCTCGACCGTATGTGGGAGCCACATATGCCTCCGTGTATCTCTGCCAACAGCTCTAGTCCTTCCTCCCGGGGGATGCACTTCAATTTCACACCGTTCGGCCTTTTCCTGTACAGGACGTCATCGACTAACTGATACATAGCAGACCGATGGGCTACTTTCTCCGCATCTTCCTGCTCCTCAGGAAGCTCCCCTGTTTGGAGGAATCGGACGGTATGTTGTGCCCATGCCGGAGCCTGGGGCTCGATGGCAAGGACTAAAGGCATTTCTTCTGCCATGGGAGCGGTCATCTCTACGGCCAGGGCTTGACGCCCTGCCGGAGTCAGTTGCCCCTTGGCAGGCTCAGTTCCCACGGCAACATCCTTGCCGGCGGCCCCAGGGGGCTCGGCGGGAAAGTACTTGCCGGGGCCTAATTTCCTTCGCTTGTTCTGCTCTGTTGATGGTTCAACGGATGGTTGAGTTAACCGAAGCACAAAAGTACCTGGTTCCACAGGTAGCTTGAACGCAGCACGCTTCGACAGGTAATTGGCGACGTCGTTCTCCACTCGGGGAACGTGCTCCGCTTGTATACCGTCGAAGCGCTCTTCCAGCTTCCTCACCTCATCTACGTAGGCCTCCATCAACGGGCTCTGATAATCTTTGTTGACTTGCCTGACGACAAGCTGTGAATCACCCCTGACGATGAGCTTCTTAATCTCGAGGTCTGCCGTGATCCTAAGACCGGCAAGCAACCCCTCGTATTCAACGGTGTTATTTGTGGACATCTCCCTGGGAAAGTGCATCTGGATTACATACTTGAGGTGCTCTTCAGTGGGTGCGACTAGCAGCACACCAACACTGGCACCTTGCAGCGAGAAGGCCCCGTCAAAGTACATGATCCAGTTGCTTCCTTGCTTCCTTGCCGGGGAGAGTGGTCTCCTGGATCTCTTCTTCGGGCGTTGAGGTCCATTCTGCAATGAACTCCGCCAGGACTCTACTCTGGATTGTCGAAGTACTTTCAAACTTCAAACCAAAGCTCGACAGCTCCAAGGCCCACTCCATGATCCTCCCGGTTGTGTCTGGGTTATGCAGTATCCGTTGCAATGGGAGGTGGGTAACGACGGTGATTTCATGTGCTTGGAAGTAATGACGCAGCTTCCTCGAGGCCATAAGGAGGACGAAGAGCAATTTCTGCACACCAGAGTACCTTGACCTAGCCCCCTGCAAGAGGGAGCTGATCAAGTAAACCGGGTGCTACATCATCTTCTTCTTCTGCACCACTTCAATTGGCTGCGCGGGCCCTGTCCCGATGGTGTTAGACTCTGCCGGGGGCCTTTCCTTGCCGGTGCCAAGCCCTGCCGGGGGAATCTCTGGCTCGCCATCCACCGGTCCTGCCGTTGCCACTACCTCTTCGTCGACCTCCCTCTACGCCACTAGCGTGGTGCTGACCACTTGATTCGTCGCCGCCAGATACATCAGCAACGGCTCTTGTGGTTTAGGCGCAACTAGTACTGGCGTAGAGGAGAGGTATTTCTTCAGATCCTACAGTGCTGCTTCGGCCTCCGGGGTCCACTCCATTGGGCCCGCCTTTTTCAAGATTTTGAAAAAGGGAAGGCACGCTTAGCAGACTTGGAGATGAATCGGCTCATGGCGGCAATGCAGCTGGTGAGCCGACGCACATGCTTGATCCGCTTGGGCGCCTCAATCTGCTCGATAGCCTTGATCTTGTCTGGGTTCGCCTCGATCCCACGTTGTGACACAAAGAACCTGAGAAGTTTGCCGGACAGAACTCCGAAGACACACTTCTCAGGGTTCAACTTGAGGTTGATCTTGCGCAAATTTGCAAACGTCTCGTCCAGATCTTGTACAAGTGTTGCCCTGTCCTTGGTCTTGACCACTATGTCATCCATATATGCTTCCATATTTCTATGTAGATGGGGCTCAAAACCAATTTGGACTACTCTTGCAAACGTTGAGCCAGCACTCTTCAACCCAAAAGGCATCCGTAAAAAGCAATACGTACCACATGGGGTGATGAATGCTGTCTTTTCTTCGTCTTCCCTTGTCATGAAGATCTGGTGGTATCCTGAGTAGGCGTTGAGGAATGATAACAGATCACACCCGACCATGGAGTCAACAATCTGGTCGATGTGCGGCAACGGGAGAGGGTCCTTGGGACAAGCCTTATTGATATCCGTGTAGTCAATACACAGCCTCCACTTCCAATTTGCCTCGCGCACCACCATCGGATTGGCCAACCACGTCGGATGGAGTACTCCTCTCACCAAGCCCACTACTTCCAACTTCCTGATTTCTTCTGTGATGAACTCTTGTCTTTCCAAAGCCTGCTTCCTGACCTTCTACTTGACGGGCCGCGCATGAGGACAGACAACAAGGTGGTGCTCAATCACCTCCCTGGGAACGCCGGGGATGTCGAATGCTTGCCACTCAAACACATCGACATTCGCCCGCAGGAAAGTGACGAGTGCGCCTTCCTATTTGCTGTCGAGGGTGGAGCTTATGGTGAAAGCCCCTCCCGTGCCGTCCTCCTTGATGGACACCTTCTTGGTCTCTGGTGGTGCCGCTCTGGATTTCTTGCTCTTGCCGGTGGAGCTCTCTGGCACGTCTTCGACGGTAGCACAACACTCCGAAGAGGTGCGCTTGCCGGAGTGGGTGCGAGAGGTCTTGCCGGTCTTCTTCTTCCCTCCCGGGGCATCAGCGGCAGGAGCAAGTTCCTTGGCGGTATCTGCCGCAACTGCTTCCCGGTAGAGTAGGTCGACGCAGATTAGCACATCCTTCTTGTCGCAGGGGACGGTGATGATGGTCATCGGCCCAGGCATCTTCAGCGTGTTGTAGGCGTAATGCGACGCCGCCATGAACTTGGCTAGTGCCGGGCGGCCGAGGATCCCATTGTAGGGCAAGGGGATCTCGGCTACATCGAAGACAATCATCTCCGTCCCGTAGTTCTACTCGCCTCCAAGCGTCACAGGCAATGTGACCTTCCCCTTCGGCTGGCTCCTTCCCGGGTTGACCCCTTGAAACGTGCCTGTCTCCTCGAGGGAAATCAACACCTATGGAATCACTGGGATCCCTTCTACGGTTAGCGGGCGCGGGGTTGTGCAAAGAGCAGGTCTGACAGGAAGCACACGGTTCATTTACCCAGGTTCAGGCCGCGGATATGCGTAATACCCTAGTCCTGCTTTGGTGGATGTATTCGAGTGTTCTTGTGTTCTTGAGCTAGCTACTGGGTGCAACTTGCCCAAAAGATCCGAATCCCTCTCCTGGTCGCCTCGGGCCTCCTTTTATAGACAAAAGGGGTTGCCACAGCGGCACACAGGAGGTGCAAAGGTGTACACAGATCCGAATCCCTCTGGCACCGTCGGACAAACGCATTTAATGTTCTGCCGACGTGCCCCTCTCGCTTTATCGGGGACGACAAGGAAGCATGTCCCAGCTGTCGCCACCTCGCTTGGCTTCGACACGCGTACGGGCTGAAGAGGCATCGTGGCACCACGTTGGCTGGCTGCTGGGCTGGCGTGGTGGTGGAGCCTTCACGAAGACCTGCATGCCACCACGCAGGTGCTTGCTGAGTCGGTCGTGGAGGCCGCTCCTCGCCACGCAGGTGCCTGCTCAGCTGGTCGAGCTGGCAGCTGTATGGGGACGGCAGTGGAGCCTTGGCAGACGCGGGCCTTGCTGTGGCCCCGTAAGTGTGTTTGGCAAGGGCCTTGCCGGGGCCCCGGCAAGGGTCTTGCCGCGGCACCGTGGTCATCCCCGGCAAGGGTCTTGCAGGGGATCTCGTGGATTTCCTCGGCTAGGATCCCGCCGAGGATCATCGTCTTCTGATCCTCATCTGATCTTGTGTGTTTATGATCTTGACGAAGATCTGCATGCCACCACAGAGGTGACTCCCGAGCCTTTGTTCCAATGTAGTTGGTTGGTGGTGTTGGAACCCGCGGGCTCAAGGGTGGCCTGCTCTGCCGGCATCGGGCAAGTTGCCCCGGCAAGGGTCTTGCCGGGGAAGTCCACCTCGCCCCCTTGGTCTTTTGTGTTCTCTGGTCTTGGCATTGCCTCTGGTTGCCTTGTGCCTTCGGCTTCCCTCCTCTTCCCTGCTTAGTGTGGCCGTGGGCGCGGCTCCGACTGCCCGTGCACAAGTAAAGGGGTAAAAAGGAGTGCCCCTACTTTTGTACACCGACACCATGCTATTTAGAGACTCTCAAAATAATATAAGTGAAGCACATAGAGCATTCTAATAAATTCACGATCCATGCGTGTCCCTCTCAAAAGGTGTGTACAACAAGTATGATTGTGGCAAACTAAAAAGCAAAGACTCATACGCTGCAAGCCAAACACATATCATGTGGTGAATAAAAATATAGTCTCAAGTAAATTTACCGATGGACAGAAGACGAAAGAGGGGATGACATCCGGGGCATCCCCAAGCTTAGATGCTTGGTTGTCCTTGAATATTACCTTGGGGTGCCTTGGGCATACCCAAGCTTAGGCTCTTGCCACTCCTTATTCCGTAGTCCATCAAATCATTACCCAAAACTTGAAAACTTCACAACACAAAACTCAACAGAAAACTCATGAGATCCATTAGTATAATAAAATAAATCACCATTGTAGGTAATGTTGTGCACTCATTCTAAATTTATGTTGGTGTAATATCTACTGTAGTCGAACTTCTCCATGGTTCATACCCCCCGATACTACCCATAGATTCATCAAAATAAGCAAACAACACATAGAAAACATAATCTGTCAAAAATAAAACAGTCTGTAGCAATCTGAAAAATTCATATACTTCTGTAACTCCAAAAATTCTGAAAAATTAGGATAATCTGGGAAATTTGTATATCAATCTTGTGTAAAAACTTCAGATCAAAAGCACGCTTCTAAGATGTTTTAAAATTCTGGCAATGAGCACAAAAGTTTTTGTTTTTCAACAAGATCAAATCAACTATCACCATAGACCACCCCAAAGGTCTTGCTTTGCTTAAAACTAATTAAAAGACCAAAACACAATTATTATAGAGGTAATAATGTGTATTTATTCAAGAATAGAACCAAAAACAAAAACAAAAACAACAACAACAACAACAACAACAACAACAACAACAAAGCCTTTAGTCCCAAACAAGTTGGGGTAGGATAGAGGTGAAACCCATAAGATCTCGCAACCAACTCATGGCTCTGGCACATGCATAGCAAGCTTCCACGCACCCCAGTCCATAGCTAGCTCTTTGGTGATACTCCAATCCTTTAGGTCTCTCTTAACGGACTCCTCCCATGTCAAATTCGGTCTACCCCGCCCTCTCTTGACATTCTCCGCACGCTTTAGCCGTCCGCTATGCACTGGAGCTTCTGGAGGCCTGCGCTGAATATGCCCAAACCATCTCAGACGATGTTGGACAAGCTTCTCCTCAATTGGTGCTACCCCAACTCTATCTCGTATATCATCATTCCGGACTCGATCCTTCCTCGTGTGGCCACACATCCATCTCAACTTACACATCTCCGCCACACCTAACTGTTGAACATGTCGCCTTTTAGTCAGCCAACACTCCGCGCCACACAACATTGCGGGTCGAACCGCCGTCCTGTAGAACTTGCCTTTTAGCTTTTGTGGCACTCTCTTGTCACAGAGAATGCCAGAAGCTTGGCGCCACTTCATCCATCCGGCTTTGATTCGATGGTTCACATCTTCATCAATACCCCCATCCTCCTGCAACATTGACCCCAAATACCGAAAGGTGTCCTTCCGAGGTACCACCCGGCCATCAAGGCTAACCTCCTCCTCCTCACACCTAGTAGTACTGAAACCGCACATCATGTACTCGGTTTTAGTTCTACTAAGCCTAAACCCTTTCAATTCCAAGGTTTGTCTCCATAACTCTAACTTTGTATTTACCCCCGTCCGACTATCGTCAACTAGCACCATATCATCTGCAAAGAGCATACACCATGGGATATCTCCTTGTATATCCCTTGCGACCTCATCCATCACCAATGCAAAAAGATAAGGGCTCAAAGCTGACCCCTGATGTAGTCCTATCTTAATTGGGAAGTCATCGGTGTCGACATCACTTGTTCGAACACTTGTCACAACATTAACGTACATGCCCTTGATGAGGGTAATGTACTTTGCTGGGACTTTGTGTTTCTCCAAGGCCCACCACATGACATTCCGCGGTATCTTATCATAGGCCTTCTCCAAGTCAATGAACACCATATGCAAGTCCTTCTTTTGCTCCCTATATCTCTCCATAAGTTGTCGTACCAAGAAAATGGCTTCCATGGTCGACCTCCCAGGCATGAAATTGGGTTGCCTCCCAACAAGTGCTATTGTTTAACGCCCCTAGCTAGGCATAAAACATAGATCTAGGTATTGTAATAGAAGTAAGGGAGATCATCCATGCTCATCTCATACTCCCTCCTTTCAGCAGCAAGCTTTCTTTGTGGGAAGCAAAAATAATCAAAGGGGCTAAATTTAATAGGGTAAGGATCTATAAGATCAAGTTTGGGAGGAATAGGATCCTCTTTTGGCCCTTTGTATTTGATAATTATTTCTTCATTATAAAAATTCCTTTGATTGAACTCCCTAAGTTTATCTCTAAGCGCAAAACCTAATCCATTATTTTCTATAGCAAAATTATCATTAAGTTCAGAAATTTTATCAATCAAAACATCGGTAGGGACCTTCTTTCTTAGGTTTTCATTGTAAGCGGCATATTCCGAAGATTGTAATCTCCTAATTTCTTCTTGAACAATAATGATTTATTCTATAGGAGGACAACCACCATTAATATTATAATGAGCAAATATTTCATCAGCTTCTTTCATAAATCTAAACTCGTGAGCTAAAAATATAGTAGTGACATGCTGATCATGAATATCGGGAAAATCTAGTAAAAGCCTTTGCATATATGGACGCATTTGAACAAATTGTCTTTCAAATTCAACTATGAGCAAAGATATTGCATCTGCAAGGCTAATCATTTTATTAAGGATTGATCCTCCTAACATGGGTATTGTACCAGCACAAGTAAACAAATCTTGAATAACCCCATTTCCAATGAAATTACCGCTACCTACGCAGAGTTTTTTAGTATGCATAATAGTAGGTTCTTCATGAGGGTCATTATTAGCAAAGTCATCAAATTTTTCCACAAGATTATTACTATCCTTTTCAATGATAACCTCCCTAGATTCAGTCATGGTGGCAAGAAACCAATCTAGCAAACAAGCAACCAAAAAGCAAATGAAAAGACGAAGGAAAGAAGGGCGAATAAAAAGGCAAATATTTTTGTGTCTTCTGAAAATGTTTTAGAAGTGGGGAAGAGGAAAACGAGAGGCAAATGGAAAATAATGTAATGCAAGATATGAGGGTTTATGGTGGGTACTTGGTAGGCTTGATGTAGAACCTCCCCGACAATGGTGCCAGAAATTCTTCCTGCTACTTCTTGAGCTTGCGTTGATTTTTCCCTTGAAGAGGAAAGGGTGATGAAGCAAAGTAGAGATAAGTATTTCCCTCAGTTAAGAACTAAGGTATCAATCCAGTAGGAGGCACAAGCAAGTCTCCAATCTATGCACCTGCACAAACTAACAAACACTTGCACTCAACGCGAAAAAGGGGTTGTCAGTCCCTTCATGGTCTCGAACAAGAGTGAGATCTAATAGAGATAGGTATAAAAGATAAATAAAAGAGCAAACTAAAGTAAATATAAATAAATTGCAGAAAGGCATTTTTGGGTTTTTTGGTTTATAGATCTAAAAATATATGATGGTATATAGACCCGGAGGCCATAGGTTTCACTAGAGGCTTCTCTCTTGAAAGAAAACATACGGTGGGTAAACAAATTACTGTCAAGCAATTGATAGAAAAGCGCAAAGTTATGATGATATCCAAGGCAATGATTATGAATATAGGCATCACATCCATATCAAGTAGACCGACTCCTGCCTGCATCTACTACTATTACTCCACACATTGACCGCTTTCCAGCATGCATCTAGAGTATCAAGTTTGTAAGAACAGAGTAACACCTTAAGTATGATGACATGATGTAGAGGGATAAACTCAAGCAATATGATGAAAACCCCATCTTTTTACTCTTGATGGCAACAATACAATACGTACCTTGCTACCCCTGCTATGTCACTGGGTGAGGACACCACAAGATGGAACCGAAAACTAAGCACCTCACCCATTGCAAGAAATACCAATCTAGTTGGCCAAACCAAACCAATAATTCGAAGAGAAATACAAAGATATTTAATCATGCATAAAATAGTTCGGAAAAGACTCAAATAATATTCATAGATAATCTGATCATAAATCCACAATTCATCGGATCTCGGCAAACACACAGCAATAGAATATTACATCGGATAGAACTCCAAGAACATCGAGGAGAACACTGTATTGAAGATCAAAGAGAGAGAATAAGCCATCCAGCTACTAGCTATGGACCCGTAGGTCTGTGGTAAACTACTCACGCTTCATCGGAAGGGCAATAGAGTTGAGTAGATGCCCTCCGTGATCAAATCCCCCTCTGGCAGGATGGCGGAAAAGTCCCCAAGATGGGATCTCAGGGGAACATAGGCTTGCGGCGGCGAAAAAGTATTTTGGTGGATGCTTCTGTTGGTTTGGGAATATTTGGGAATTTATAGAGGAAGAATTAGGGTTGGAGGAGTCCCAAGGGGCCCACAAGCCCTCAGGGTGCGCCTAGCAGGCTTGTGGCCTCCTCGGAGATCTTCTGACACCTTCTCCAAGCTGGGTGGATGTCTTCTGGTACAAGAAAAATCATCGCAAACGTTTTATTCCGTTTGGACTCTGTTTGATATTCCTTTTCTGTAAAACTCAAAACAAAGAAAAAATATAAACTGGCACTGGGCTCAATATTAATAGATTAGTCTAAAAAATAATATAAAATAGCATATTAATGCATATAAAGCATCCAAAACTGATAATATAATAGCATGTAACAATCAAAAATTATAGATACGTTGGAGACATATCATAGCAGTATAGTAGAGATAAGTATTCCTTCAGTTAAGATCCAAGGTTATCAATCCAGTAGGAGAACCACACAGAACCTCGTTAGCAGCACCTGCACATATAAAAGCAAATACTTGCACCCAACACAAACAAGGGGGTTGTCAATCCAAACGAAAGTTATTTGCAAGGTCAAATCTCCTAGTGGCAGGTAATAAGATAAATTGCAAAACAAAATAAAATAAATAAAACTAGAGCAAGGCATTTTTGGGTTTTTATATATGATAGAAGTAGACTCGAGGGCCATACTTTTCACTAGAGGCTTCTCTCTCGAGCACATAACATACTGTGGGTGAACAAATTGCTGTTTGACAATTGATAGTAAAGCGCATAGTTATGATGATATGCATGGCAATGATCATGTATAGAGGCATCACGTCCGAGACAAGTAGACCGACTCCTACCTGCATCTACTACTATTACTCCATCCATCGACCGCTATCCAGCATGCATCTAGGGTATTAAGTATAAAACATAATAACTCCTTAAGCAAGATGACATGATGTAGACAAAGTAAACCAAAGCAATATGAATAACTCCAATCTTTTTATCCTTAATGGCAACAATAAAAATACGTGTAATTTCCCTTTCTGTCACTGGGATGGAGCACTACAAGATTGAACCCATCACAAATCACCTCTCCTGTTGCAAGATAAATCAATCTAGTTGGGCAAACCAACCCGATAGAATGGAGAGAAATACAAAGCTATAACAATCATGCATAAAGGAATTCAGAAAAGACTCAATTAATATTCATGAATAATATGATCATAAACCCACAATTCAACGGATCCCAACAAATACACCGCAAAAGAAGATTACACCGGATAGAACTCCAAGAACATCGAGGAGAACATTGTATTGAAGATCAAAGAGAGAGCAGAAGCCATCTAGCTACTAGCTATGGAACCGTAGGTATGTGGTGAACTGATGACCCACAAGTATAGGGGATCAATCATAGTCCTTTCGATAAGTAAGTGTGTCGAACCCAACGAGGAGCAGAAGGAAATGACAAGCGGTTTTTAGCAAGGTATTCTCTGCAAGCACTGAAATTATCGGTAACAGACGGTTTGATAGAAAGGTAATTTGTAACAAGCAATAAGTAGCAATGGTAACAAAGGTTCAACAAGATGTCTCAATCCTTTTTATATCAAAGGACAAGCCGGAATGGCCCCTTACAATGAGCAAAGAGTTCTCGAGGACACATGGGAATTATCATCTAGTTACTTTCATCATGTTTATTTGATTCGTGTTCGCTACTTTGATAATTTGATATGTGGGTGGATCGGTTCTTGGGTGATGTTCTTACTTGAACAATCCTGCCACTTATGATTAACCCCTCTCGCAAGCATCTTCATCTATGAAAGAAGAATTAAGATAAATCTAACCCTAGCATGAAACATATGGATCCAAATCAGCCCCTTATTGAATAATGCATAAACTAGGGTTTAAGCTTCTGTCACTCTAGCAACCCATCATCTACTTATTACTCCACAATGCCTTCTCTTAGGCCCAAGTATGGTGAAGTGTCATGTAGTCGACATTCACATGACACCACTAAAGGAAGCAACAACATACATATGATCAAAATATCGAACGGATACCAAATTCATATGATTACTTATAACAAGACTTCTCCCATGTCCTCAAGAACAAAAGTAACTACTAACAAATCATATTCATGTTCAAGATCAGAGGGGTATTGAATGGCATCAAGGACCTTAGCATATAATCTTCCATCAAATAAACCAACTATCATCAACTACGAGATGTAAACAACACTACTAGCAACCCACAGGTACCAATCTGAGGTTTTGAGACAAAGATTGAATACCAGAGATGAACTAGGGTTTGAGATGAGATGGTGTTGGTGAAGATGTTGATGAATATTGGCCCTCTGAGAGGGTTGTTGGTGATGTCGTTGGCTTCGATTTCCCGTATTAGAGGGAAGTGTCCAGGGCGGAATCGCTCCACCGGAGAGCTAAAGTGCTCCTGCCCAGGTTCCGCCTCGAGACGGCGACGCTTCACCCCGAAAGTCCTCTCTTGATTTTTTTTCTAGGTCAAAACTCTTCATATAACAGTAGATGGGGGCCGGAGGCCAGCTGTGGGCGCCAGAAGGCATCAGGGCATGCCCAGGGGGTGGCCATGCCCGGTTGCCTTGTGGGCAACTGGTGGGCCCCCCCTAGTACTTATTTGCTCCAGTATTTTTTATATTCCATAAAAATTCTCCATGAAATTTCAGGTCATTTGGAGTTGCGCAGAATAGGTATCTCTGATGTAGCTTTTCCAGGTCCAGAATTCCGACTATCAGCAATCTCGCTCTCCATGTAAATCTTGCAAATTAAGAGAGAAAATGCAGTAGAATTGCATCACAAACTGTTTTAATGATCAAAAACATTATAAATAACAATAGGAAAACATGATGCAAAATGGACGTATCAACTCCCCCATGCTTAGACCTTGCTTGTCCTCAAGCGAAAGTCGAAATCGATAATCATGACCACATGTTTAGAGAGAGAGGTATCGATAAAAACCAAATACGGACATAGTAGCATCATGATCATTATCATAGCAGCAATATATCATCATAAAACTTCTCATGATCAAGTAACAATTCATCACAATAACAAAGTATAAAGCATAAACTTTCTTGAAAACTAACAAACTATGTTCTTAGTCAATGAAACAATTACAATTCATCATATTCTCAGGAAGGGTCTCATGTAAGAGATTTTGCTTAGAAAATCCACATACGCAACTATCATTTAGTCTTCTATGATTGCTGACACTCACGACATATATACAGAGCAAAAGTTTTAGTCAGACACAAAGAAAGATAGGGGCTTAATGTTTCGCCTCCCAACTTAGTTACCTCAAGGGTAATGTCAACAATAATAACACATGATCACTCATATCCAACTAGATATATGTGCCTAGATATTTCCCCACCGCATGATGCTTGCAAAGAGAAAAAAATGAGAAAGGAATAGACAATAACACTATTGACTCTTGCATAGAAATAAATACAGAAAAGTAAAAGATAGGCCCTTCGCAAAGGGAAGCAAAGGTTGGCATGCGCTTTTTATTTTTCAGGATATGCAAGCTCTTAATGTAAAGGTACGTCACTTTATATTGCCCCTTGTGATAGCAACCTTTATTATACAGTCTGTCGCTTTTATTTATTTACCATCACAAGATTGTACAAAGCTTATTTTCCCTTACAATAAAAGATCATACATATTAAGGAGCAATTTTTATTGCTTTATGCACCCATGAAAACTTACATGAAGGATCTTATTCAATCCATATGTAGATATAGTGGACTATCATGACATGAAACTTGGTTTAAGGGTTTTGGATGCACAACTAGTATCTCTACTTGGTGTGGAGTTTTGGCTAGCAAAGATATTGAGCAAGCACCACATGTTGGAGAATCCATGCAAATATAACTTCTATATGAATATAAGCAAACATAACTCATTACGTTGTCTTCCTTGTCCAACGTGAACTAATTGACATAAAATATTTAATGGGGACTCACAATCATAAAAGAGTTCCAAGATAGTATATTTATATGTGAATCTTATATTCTCTTATTAATCTTTCACGAATTGCATCATTGACCAATATTATGTTTGTTAAATTCCAACAAATTTTATCAATTATACTTTTATTTATGTAAAGTCATTACTTTCCATGTGATTTGTATATGATTCTTTTTTTTCATTACTATGATTGAAACATAAAAGTAAAGAAGCAAAACTCAAACTACTCTTTATTATAGAACTCTCAACTTGATTACATAGATAGATAGATCATGAAACCAGCACTCAAAAATAGATTATGCTAAACTTTTATTCTTCTAAATCATGAAATAACTAAGGATCGAACAAGAATAGGTAAAGATAATAAAAGTGATGGTGATACGATACCGGGGCACCTCAAGCTTGGCACCAGCCTAGGGTGGTGCCCATACCCGTGTACTCAAGTTTCTTTATTCGGTGTTGGTGGTGATTCCTTCAGCTTCAATAAGTACAACAGATTTCTATTGATATTCCAAAGGGCACAATTTTATTCTTCCAACAGAATAACTTCATGAGTGAGAGATGAATTTTGTGCACAGATTGTTTCATAGACCCTTAAGGTATCAATTTCAGATGGAGAGAGATGATCATGAAGGGGTTGCAGTATATCTCCCTTTTCTGTAGTCTCTCCCATAGGCATGGATTGGTCTACCTCTTGGATTTGTATTCCCGCGGCCTCCTTAGCTTCATCCTGCTTGCTGGTATCACTGGTACAACGAGATGCTATACAAACTTTTTTTAACCCCTTTCCGCGATGACATTTTAAACCGTCGCCTTGCTAGAGTGGGCAATAGGGGGGGTCCTTCCCACACGACCCAGAAACCATCGGGGATAGGCCCTTCGGTCACACACGCTGGGCGAAATGAGCTTGTGTGCGATTAGGCTAGCCATCACATACAATTATACATGCCTGATCGTTGCCTCGTAAGTACATCCCACATAGTGAATCCCAGAAATGTTTCCCTTCGTATGTATATCCCACACAATGAATCCCAGACAAACGCTTCCATTCATCTACACATCCCACAAAGTGAATCCCAGACAAACGTTTTCGTTCGTCTACAGATCCCACATAGTGAATCCCAGACAAAAGTTTCCATTCATCTGCACATCCCACGCAGTTTTATGTATAACCTCTTGTGTGATAGGTGTAACGATCACACACGCTCTACCTCTGTTAACCATTTGCTTTATTCAACTATATCACACATGATTTTATGAAGAAAACTGTACGGTATTGGGATATCCATCACACACGCTTTTATTACTAGAACCGTTTGTAGTCCCATGACCCATTTAGCAGGTTTATTAGTTTACAATTAATAATTCCAGTATTATGCAAAATCACATTCCATATCAAACAGTTGTTTGCCAATTTCATATCAGTCACATAAATATATTTTAACATCACAGTACGATAGCTACATGACAACATCACAGTACAACATATAGCTAGTTCACCTTCATAAGCACAATATTAGAACAATATATTCATTTCCCTAATCGACTGATGCATGATCAGCCAAGTTTGTCTTCTCCACCTCTGCTTTCAGTTCAATAAGAACCTTTTTTGCACTGACCAACTAGGAAAGTGCCTCCTCCTTCACCAACACCATCTTAGAAAAGTCTAATTTAAAAAATATGAGCTCATTCTCCATCTTCCTCTTTTTTTCCCGCATCTTGAAATATTCTACAGTGTTGACAACACTTTCTCTAAGCCTATCTCCATTCTCTTCCTTATACATGCTCCAGAGCTTTGCTAGGAACATCTTCAAAGACTGTGGCCATTCTTGATCAACCCACTCCAGGTAAGAACACTTCCGCTCATCCTATAATATTTAAAACTAAATCAGTAACAATTGTAGGGAAAATGGGTTTCTAGCGACATAGAAAATCACCAGATACATATTTTGAAAAACTGAATAAACATGTTAATTATGACATATCTTCTCAAAAAGATCAATGTAAAAATGAATTAATCACTATTGAGACAACAACCAAATTCAGAAACATCACAAACTATAATTAACTGCAACAATGCTACAAGTTCTTAGTCATGTACTATAAATAACAAATTGAACATTTTATGAGGAAGCTAAATATAATTGCAACAACATAGCGACAATGTTTGGATGACATCAAATTTATAGTAACAGGTGTGTACATGCACAGATTTATATAGTAACACATAACTAATAGCCCTAAGGCCATCCACTATGTATGCCAAAACCGGTGTCAAGACAACTGTTGCTACATTTGGCACCGGTGCCCTGCACTGCCGAGCTGATACCAGAGGAAAAATTCAGGGAACCGGACTCCGGAGCACCTAGTTGCTTTGATGCCTAGTTCCTTTGTGCCATAAAGTTTTAGTATTTTACTACTTGGCTGCTCGGATGTGTGGAGCAAAGTTGGCTGCACAAACTGCTGATGCGGTCCCAAATAATTTTCTGTTGGCATCGCTGATGAGTTGGCAACATTTTTGGATAATAGGTAGAAATTTTGACACTTTCTTAATCACATCCAGCATAACATAGCACAGTGAGAGTGTCTGAATCATACCTAACAAATGATTTGTAACAATGAAAGTGGGGCTAACCTTCTCTACACATGCCAAAAACTTCCTCCTACTATCCACAGATTCAAATGCAACTAGATTCACGCATGGAGATTGATGGTGACAACAACCAGACAGATCTTCAGCCACCCCGCTCCATTCGTTGCAAGTGATGGTTCTAGGGAGCTACAGAGGAAGAAATGACTCAAATAGGTCATCGGGTTAAAATCCTTAATTCCAAATCATAACCTGAGAGAGAGGAGAGAGGCATACCTAGGTGGTGAAAGAGTCGTCGTCGGAGGAGGAACCGCTGGAGAGGTCATTGGACAAGACCATGGCGACTGCGGCAGTCGGATGCGAGACGGCGAGAGTGAGGAAGTAAGCGAGGAAGCGGCTATAGCTTGGGAAGGAAGGAAGGAGGAAATAGAGGAAATGTGACTTGTAGTCGGGGAGAAAAGGGGGTGGGGAGGGGGGAGTTAGATATTTCGGCAGTAGCCCAAAAATTTCGAAAGGTGGAGCGAAACTTTGCGCGCGTTGCCGCCGGACACCATTCACTTTGAACGAATGTCCATCGCAAATGATTCTTCTGCTTTATGCGCATGCAATGAGTTGATCATTCAAATTTTGGTTGCAATTTCCCTGGGTACTGTGCTCATACACGTCATTATATAATTTAACATCGCTTGGTAATTTGGGTACACAAAAGAGCCTACGACACACAAAGCACACTTACTGAATTGAGCAATTTTAGTAATTAAATAGAGCCAGTTGACCTAAACATTGCGCTAACAAAAGACCAACGTTATAAACGAAGGCCAAGTACGCATAGTTTTATCAAAGCTGTCGGCGTGCCGCCCTATGCCTCGCCGGTGTAAGATGAGACGTTGATGACTTGTCCTGGTGACAAGACGCCATTGGTGGACTCCGCGTCCCCCAGGCTAAAATCGACTGCGTCGTCGTCATCGTCCTTGTCCTCGGCGTCGCCCTCAAGGTTGTAGTACTCATAGTAGTGGCTGCGCCAGAGCTCGTGTTGGTACTCCACCACCGGTTCCTCGAAGGACAGGCTCTTCTCTACCTCCTCCACAGCCACGCGCAACTCCTCCTCCCAGCGCTCCTCAATCTCCGCCACCTCCTGCATCTCCAGCTCCCACTCGATGATCTCACGAGGAAGCAGGTGCTCCATGTCCTTTGCCGCCTTTTCGGACAAGCGTTGCATTTCTAGATTCTGAGGAGGCCTATAATATCTTGGCGTGGGCATCCTCAACCTTGGCGTGGATGGCCTCGACCCGGGCCAGGGCAACATCAGCGGCATGGATGACTGCTCGAGTGCTCTCGGTGTTCACAGCCGCCGCCGCCGCTGCCGCAGCTACTGCAGCCATCTCGGCTGCTGCAGCTGCCCTGTCGGCTGCCGCAGACACCCTCTCGGTGGATGCGGCCTCGCTCTCGGTGCAGGCGGTGGCGCTTTGGGGAGGACGCGGCCACCGTACGGGCCCTCACGAAGCATCTCCACGGCGTCATTCTTTGCAAGAAGGGGTTGGGGAATGCGGTTGGGGATTCGTGGATTTGTGGTTGATCGGCAATAGAGCAGACGAAGACGGCAAAGCTTATGGAATAAGACTTAAGTAGACCCCCGAATTGTTCATCGCAAACGGTTCATACAACAAACTGTGTGTGATATTGTTGATTTTTTGTAATAACCGTGAAAGACGAATTTGGAGTATAGTGGTAGCGGATGGTGTTTTAAATGTACAGAGAATTTTGCACTGTTAAATATACTAATACAACTGTCATGTTAAAATTTGGAAATTATAAGGGTTCATTTGACATTTTTTAAGACATTTAAATGATTTTATAGCCATTTAATGACCGTAATTGAAATTTGAACTAAATGTACATGCAACAGCTAACCATAACGGTTTGAAAAATCATATTTGTGTACTTGTGTGCGAGTTAATTCCATGTGCAGTAAATTGGAAGGAATTTTCAAACATCTTGGTGTCACGGCTTGGACACAAGCATCAAGTGCCATGGCATTTAAATTCCAAAAAATAAAAAATGATCAAAAATATATGAAACCTTGCTTGGCGTAATGGCATGGCACCAAGATGTTGTGGTAAAAAAATTGGCCTATTTGGCGAAAGTTTGGACACACACCCCTCACAAACCGGAGCAAACTCACTATAAGGCTCATGGTTCCGAGAGGGAACAATGCATGTTTGATGACGAACCAGTGATTGCTTCCTCTTATGGCCTTCAAAAATTTTCTACAATTAACTTGCACTAATACAACTGTCATGTTAAATTTTGGAAATTTTCAGGGGTCATTTGACCTTTTTAAGACATTTAGGTGATTTTTCTAGCCATTTAATGACCATAATTCAAATTTGGACTGGATGTACATTGATACATCTCCAACGTATCTACTTTTCCTAACGCTTTTCCTCTTGTTTTGGACTCTAATTTGCATGATTGAATGAAACTAACCCCAGACTGACGCTGTTTCAAGCGGAACTACCATGTTGTTGTTTTTGTGAAGAAATAGAAGTTCTCAGAATGGAACGAAACTTTGCGAGTATTTCTTATATAAATAATAAGAATTTCTGGAGCCAAGACCTGCCAGAGAGGGGCACCTGGGTGGGCACAACCCACCAGGGCATGCCCCTCCCCTGGCACGCCCAGGTGGGTTGTCCCCACCTGGTGGCCCCGCTGACCCTGAAACCGACGCTATAAAATCCTATTTTCAGAGAAAAAAATTAGGAAAAAAGAATTATCACGATCCATGAGATGGAGCCGCCGCCAAGCCCTATTCTTCCTCGGGAGGGCAGATCTGGAGTCCGTTTGGGGCTCTGGAGAGGGGGATCTTCGTTCTTCGTCATCACCAACCCATCTCCATCGCCAATTCCATGATGCTCCCCACTGGGAGTGAGTAATTCCTTCGTAGGCTCGCTAGTCAGTGAGGAGTTGGATGAGATTCATCTTGTAGTGGAGTTAGTTTTGTTAGTGCTTGATCCCTAGTATCCACTATGTTCCTAGATTGATGTTGCTATGACTTTGCCATGCTTAATGCTTATCACTTTGGGCCCGGGTGCCATGAACTCAGATCTGAACCTTTTATGTTATCATCATTATATCCATGTTTTAGACCCGATCTTGCAAGTTATAGTCACCTACTACGTGTTATGATCCGGCAAACCCGGAGTGACAACAACCGGGCCCACTCCCGGTGATGACCATAGTTTGAGGAGTTCATGTATTCACTATATGTTAATGCTTTGTTCCAGTTCTCTATTAAAAGGAGGCTTTAATATCCCTTAGTTTCCAATATGGACCCTGCTGCCACGGGAGGGTAGGACAAAAGATGTCATGCAAGTTTTTTAATAAAGCACGTATGACTATTTACGGAATACATGCCTACATTATATCGATGAACTAGAGCTAGTGCCATATCGCCCTAGGTTATAACTGTCACATGATGAATATCATGCAACAAGTCACCGATCCAATGCCGATGAATTTATCCTATATTGTTTTTGCTAAGTTACTACTGCTATCATCACTGTTACACTTGCTACAAAATTACTGCTATCAGAGTTACTCTTACCGTTGCTGCTGTCACTAGTATCAAAACTATCATATTACTTTGCTACTGATTACTTGTTGTAGATAATTAATCTCCAGCTGTGGTTGAATTGACAACTCAGCTGCTAATAACTTCAAATATTCTTTGGCTCCCCTTGTGTCAAATCTATAAATTTAGGTTGAATACTCTACCCTCGAAAACTGTTGTGATCCCCTATACTTGTGGGTTATCAAGACCTTTTTCTGGCGCCGTTGCCGGGGAGCATAGCTATATTTGTTGAGTCACTTGGGATTATTACCATATTATCACTAAGAAGAATCTGAAGGATCCTAAGACTAAGATATTTCCCTCAAGGACGAGGGGAGGTAAGGAACTGCCATCCAGTTATGCTTTAGATTCACCTTCTGTTATGAGTAAACTTGCAACACCACCACATGCTATTAATTCTGATACGTTGCAAGTTATTGATGATGCTACTTCTGCTATGGATAATGCTAGTACCTTTCTTGATAATGATGATGTGCCACCTGGTGAATTTCTTGATAAACAAATTGCTAGAGTAATACAACATGATGTTGTTGAATCTGATGATGAGCTTGAAAATGAATCTCCTGAAACACCTGCTAGAACTAGCCCTCCTAGATATGAATTGCCTAAGGTACCGGAAGGTTATGTTATGAGTGAAGGAACAACTAGAGGTATTCTTGCTTCCAATGATAGAGATGATGTAGAGAAATTATTACACAAGTATAAAGAAAATTCTCTGAATGCTAGAATGAAATGTGTGATACGTCTCCATCGTATCTACTTTTACAAACACTTTTGCCCTTGTTTTGGACTCTAACTTGCTTGATTTGAATGGAACTAACCCAGACTGACGCTATTTTCAGCAGAATTGCCATGGTGTTATTTATGTGCAGAAACAAAAGTTCTCGGAATGACCTGAAACTTCACAGAGATTATTTTTGGCAATAATAAAAAATACTGGCGAAAGAAGCAAGGCCAGGGGCCACACCCTTTCCAGGAGGGTGGGGGGCGCGCCTGCTCCCTTGGGCGCGCCCCTGCCTCGTGGGCTCCCTAGAGCTCCACCGACCTCAACTCCAACTCCATATATTCGTGTCCGGGGAGAAAAAACAGAGAGAAAGATTCATTGTGTTTTACGATACGGAGCCGCCGCCAAGCCCTAAACTCTCTCGGGAGGGCTAATCTGGAGTCCGTTCGGGGCTCCAGAGAGGGGAATCCGTCGCCGTCGTCATCATCAACCATCCTCCATCACCAATTTCATGATGCTCGCCGCCGTGCGTGAGTAATTCCATCATAGGCTTGCTGGACGGTGATGGCTTGGATGAGATTTACCATGTAATCGAGTTAGTTTTGTTAGGGTTTGATCCCTAGTATCCACTATGTTCTGAGATTGATGTTGCTATGACTTTGCTATGCTTAATGCTTGTCACTAGGGCCCGAGTGCCATGATTTCAGATCTGAACCTATTATGTTTTCATGAATATATGTGAGTTCTTGATCCTATCTTGCAAGTCTATAGTCACCTACTATGTGTTTTGATCCGGCAACCCTGAAGTGACAATAACCGGGACCACTCCCGGTGATGACCATAGTTTGAGGAGTTCATGTATTCACTGTGTTAATGCTTTGGTCCAGTGCTCTATTAAAAGGAGGCCTTAAGATCCCTTAGTTTCTGCTAGGACCCCGCTGCCACGGCAGGGTAGGACAAAAGATGTCATGCAAGTTCTTTTCAATACGCACGTATGACTATATCTGGAATACATGCCTACATTACATTGATGAATTGGAGCTAGTTCTGTGTCACCCTATGTTATGACTGTTACATGATGAACCGCATCCGGCATAATTTTCCATCACCGATCCAATGCCTACGAGCTTTTCACATATTGTTCTTCGCTTATTTACTTTTCCGTTGCTACTGTTACAATCACTACAAAACCCAGAAATATTACTTTTGCTACCGTTACTGTTACTTCCATATTACTTTGCTACTAAATACTTTGCTGCAGATACTAAGTTATCCAGGTATGGTTGAATTGACAACTCAACTGCTAATACTTGAGAATATTCTTTGGCTCCCCTTGTGTCGAATCAATAAATTTGGGTTGAATACTCTACCCTCGAAAACTGTTGCGATCACCTATACTTGTGGGTTATCAAGACTATTTTCTGGCGCCGTTGCCGGGGAGCATCGCTCTATTCTTTGAGTCACTTGGGATTTATATTTGCTGGTCACTACGAAGAACTTGAAAGACGAAAGAACTAAGATTTTTCCCTCAACTACGAGGGGAGGTAAGGAACTGCCATCTAGCTCTACACTTGATTCACCTTCTATTTTGAGTAAGCTTGCGACACCTAAACCTGCTTCTGTGGTTAATTCTGATATGTCGCATGTTATGGATGATGACACTTCTGCTATGCATGATACTTATGATGAAACTAGTTCTATGCTTGATACTACTGTGCCACTTGGTGAATTTCTTGATGAACAACTTGCTAGGGCTAGAGAGAATGAAATTATTGAAACTGATAATATTGATGAAAGTGATGATGAAGATTCTCCCCCTAAATATGAATTACCTGTCGTTCCTGAGGGCTATGTTATGGATGAAGAAACTGCTAGAGACTTTCTTGCTTGCAATGATAGAAG
Source organism: Triticum aestivum (assembly GCF_018294505.1). NCBI lineage: Eukaryota > Viridiplantae > Streptophyta > Magnoliopsida > Poales > Poaceae > Triticum > Triticum aestivum. Next base: position 388,366,436 of record NC_057805.1, read on the forward strand.
TGATCTTAAGAAATTATTAGCTAAGCTTAAACAAAGAACTATGAATGCCAGAATGAAATATGATCCTGCTTACGCTACTTCACCTATCTTTATTACTGATAAGGATTATGAATTCTCTATCGACCCTGATATAATTACTTAGGTTGAATCTGATCCTTTCTATGGCTATGAATCTGAAACTGTTGTGGCACATCTTACTAAATTAAATGATATAGCCACCCTGTTCACTAATGATGAGAAATCTCGCTATTATTATATCCTTAAGATATTTCCGTTCTCGTTAATGGGTGATGCTAAGATATGGTTTAATTCTCTTGATCCTGCTTGTGTGCGTAGTCCCTAGGATATGATTTATTACTTCTTTGCTAAATATTTCCCTGCTCATAAGAAACAAGCTGCCTTAAGGGAAATATATAATTTTGTGCAAATTGAAGAAGAGAGTCTCCCACAAGCTTGGAGGAGACTTCTCCAATTACTTAATGCTTCGCTTGATCATCCTCTCAAGAAAAATGAAATACTTGATATCTTTTATAATGGACTAACCGATGCTTCCAGAGACCACCTGGATAGTTGTGCTGGTTCTGTTTCCAGGGAAAGAACACCAGATGAAGCTGAAATTCTATTGAATAATATGTTGACAAATGAAAATAATTGGACCCTTCCTGAACCAACTCCTAAGCCAACTCCGAAGAAAAGGGGCGTTCTATTTCTCAGTCCTGAAGATATGCAAGAGGCAAAGAAATCTATGAAAGAAAAGGGTAGTAAAGCTGAAGATGTTAAGAATTTACCACCTATTGAAGAAATACATGGTCTTAATTTACCGCCTGCTGAAGAAATATATGGTCTTAATTCATTACCTATTGAAGAAACACACGGTCTTGATAACCCAACACATGTAGTAAAGGTAAATTCTCTCTATAGATATGATAAAGCTGAAATCCCGCCTACTAAGTTTGCTAGCCAATGTTTGGATGGGTTTGATAATTTTATGGTTAAGCAAGAATACTTTAATGCTTATGTTGGTAGACAATTAAAACAAAATGCTTATATGATTGAACACTTGAGTAATTACATGGCTAACGTTAAAGGTGAACTAAAACTCATTAGTAAACATGCTTCTATGGTTACCACTCAAGTAGAACAAGTACTTAAAGCTTAGAATGATTTGCTCAATGAATTGAATAGTACGAAAAATGATAATGCTGTTAGAGTTATGACTAGAGGGGGTAGAATGACTCAGGAACCTTTGTATCCTGAAGGCCATCCTAAGAGAATTGAGCAAGATTCTCAGAGAAATAATTTAGATGCACCTAGTCCTTCTAAAAAGAAGAAAAAGAAAAATGATAGGACCTTGCATGCTTCTAGTGAACCTATTGCTGAACCACCTGAGAATCCAAATGATATTTCTATTTCTGATGCTGAAACACAATCTGGTAATGAACATGAACCTAATGATAATGCTAATGATGATGTTCATATTGATGCTCAACCTAGCAATGATAATGATGTAGAAATTGAACCAGCCGTTGATCTTGATAACCCACAATCAAAGAATCAACGTTATGATAAGAGAGACTTTGTTGCTAGGAAGCACGGTAAAGAAAGAGAACCATGGGTTCAGAAACCCATGCCTTTTCCTCCCAAACCATCCAAGGAAAAGGATGATGAGGATTTTGAGCGCTTTGCTGAAATGATTAGACCTATCTTCTTGCGTATGCGATTAACTGATATGCTCAAAATGAATCCTTATGCTAAGTACATGAAAGATATTGTTACTAATAAGAGAAAGATACCGGAAGCTGAAATTTCCACCATGCTTGCTAATTACACTTTTCAGGGTGGAATACCAAAGAAACTTGGAGATCCAGGAGTACCTACTATACCATGCTCCATTAAAAGAAACTATGTTAGAACTGCTTTATGTGATCTTGGAGCCGGTGTTAGTGCTATGCGTCTCTCTTTATATCGTAGACTTGATTTGAATAAGTTGACACCTACTGAAATATCTTTGCAAATGGACGTTACTATTTTAACGGACTTTGTTATTCTTGATATTCCCGAGGACGATAGTATGTCTATTATTCTTGGAGGACCCTTTTTGAATACTGCAGGGGCTGTTATTGATTGCAACAAAGGCAATTTCACTTTTCATGTTAATGGTAATGAGCATACGCTACACTTTCCGAGGAAACAACCTCAAGTTCATAATATCAACTCTATTGGAAAATTTCCATCGATTATTTTTGGAGTTTTGAATTTCCTCTTCCTACTGTCAAAAAGAAATATGATATTCTTATTATTGGGGACGTGCATATCCTCGTTGAGGTGACATAGTGTTATTCGAAATTTCTTTGGTTTCATGTTATTCGAAATGAGTTTGTTAACAAGACCTGATCAACCTTGTTAGTGGATTCCTTTTGATGAGCATGAGATGGATGAAGTTAGAAAGCACAACCTTCTGTACCCTCCTTTTACTTTCTGTTATTTAGTTGAAAGAAAGTAAAATTAGTATTTTCTGTCTGTTTTCTGAATTATCCGTGCAATATAAAAATACCCCGAAAATAGAAGTCCTCCAAATGCCCTGCCTCGTGGGCCCATGGTGGCTCCCCTCCACTTATTCCTGCACCCACACACTCCTTCTTCCTCCCAAAAAAATCACCAACCAGCTCAAGCACGAGTTCTAGCTCATTTTGCTGCAATTTTCGATCTCCTTGCTCAAAGCACCTCTCACAAAACTGCATTGGGGGATTGTTCCTTGGTATGTGACTCCTCCAATGGTCCAATTAGTTTTTGTTCTAGTTCTTTATTCATTGCAAATTTGTGTTGCCTAGGTGGCCATATTCTTGAGCTTGCATGTCAAATTTATATGGTTCCAAGTAGTTCTAATGCATGATATAGGCTCTAGGCACTTGTAGGAGTAGTTGCTATCAATTTTGTTGAGTTTGGTTCACTTTTATTTGAAGTTACTAAAAATTTTAGAAATTTTTCAGAGGAAGAAATATGTTTAGGAAAATGTACCAAGGTGGTCCTTCAAGGAAGCAAGGACCCATGATTGCAATGGGCGATGCTGATGATGAGCCACCAAGGGACGCTCGAGTGCGGGCTTGTGAATGGCCTTCTGAGGACTTCATGGATCAAGCAGGAATCAAGGAAGAATTTAACGCATATGTTCGTAACACTGATCTTGTGAGCTTCGAGGCAGATAAGTTCCGTCAGTACCACTATCTCACTAGTTCCTTTGTGAGGAGGTTTGAATTTTCATCTTCATGCAATTCTCAAACAGTCCTGTTTGATCTTTATGAAAATTCTTATACTATGGACTTAGAGGATTTTAACACTGCTTGCAAACTTCCACAATGGGGTAGTACTAGTGAACCTCGCAAATCTGAATTTAGAGATTTTCTTGCTAGTATAACTGTGGGGGAATCTAGATACATAGCACAAGCTACCATAGGGAGCATTCATTTTCCTGCTATACATTATTTTGCTCTCTTCATAGGTAGGTGCATAAATGGTAAGGATGAAGCATGTCACATGTGCGTCCCTGACCTCAGTGTTCTCAGGAGTGTTGTGTTAGGAGATAAACACTATAATTTGGGAGCCATTGTTGCACGTAGGTTGCATAATGATAGATTTAATGGAGATTTCTTTGGTGGAATTTATGCAACCCGTTTAGCTAATTTTCTTGGTGTAACCATACGTGAGGATGATATTGAGTTGCCTTCGGCTTATTTAGATTATGAGGCTATGGTTCGTCATCGTTTTGTTGAGAGGAACGATCAGTTCCTCCAGTACCGACTAATCTTTGACAAACGACGCACCTATCACGTCGCTCTCCCTGCTTCTACCTTCTTTGACTTTCAGGCAAAGGGGAGATATTTCATAACCAGGGAGGAGGCGACCTAGTACGAGAGGAGGGCTGAGATAGCTCGCCTCCAAGCTGCAGCCCACAATGCAATGACCGCCGCATTACAATACGACCCCAACTATAACTTTGGATATCCGCCAGGCCAGCCGTGGCCATAGACCAACTTAGGCCAAAAGCCTAAGCTTGGTGGAGTACGTATTTCTCACCGACATTACATTTATGTTCACACACACTCATTGCTAGATGTCGGTGCTCATACTTTTTCACTGTATCATCCATGCTAGTTTATTTTCCTTTTTGTGCTTTCTTCTTGTGTATTTGATAAACCTTAAGAAAAGCCAAAAAAATTAGTAATAGCTTTTAGCTAGCTTATTTTCTTGCTGTAGTAGTAATAATTAAAAGAAAACCCAAAAATATTTCCGGTTCTTCTTTTGCTTGTTGGGAGCTTTCCCGTGTAAATAGTTTTATTTCTTTTCTTTTCTTTGGGGGTCGATAGGAGAAGACCATAATGAAAATGTTAAAGTGGCTCTTATATGCATTATTGTTGACTTAACCAAGAGCCCATATTGCCTCGTCTTCTCCTGTTTATTGAATGCTTGCAGATTCCAGCTTAGTCCAATGCACGTGCAATATTATTATTATTCACATTGTTCGGTCGTGCAAGTGAAAGGCAATTATGACGATATATGATGGACTAGTTGAGATGGGAGAAGCTGGTATGAACTCGACCTCTCTTGTTTTTGTAAATATGATTAGTTCATCGTTCCTGATTCAGCCTATTATGAATAAACATGTTTGCAATGACAATTAGAGATTATAGTTACTTATGCCATGCTTAATTAGCTAGGAGTTTATAATGGTTTACCTTGCGTGCCAACATGCTATTGAAATGGTTGTGATGTGGTATGATAGGGTGGTATCCTCCTTTGAATGATTCGAGTGACTTGACTTGGCAAATGTTCACACATGTAGTTGAAACAAAATCAACATAGCCTTCATGATATTTATGTTCATGGTGGATTATATCCTACTCATGCTTGCACTCAATGTTTATTAATTTTAATGCATGTTCATGACTGTTGTCGCTCTCTAGTTAGTCGCTTCCCAGTCTTTTGCTAGCCTTCACTTGTACTAAGTGGGGATACTGCTTGTGCATCCAATCCCTTAAACCCCAAAGTTATTCCATACGAGTCCACTATAGCTTCCTATATGCAGTATCTACCTGCCGTTCCAAGTAAATTTGTATGTGCCGAACTCTAAACCTTCAAATGAAATTCTGCTTTATATGCTCGAATAGCTCATGTATCAACTAGGGCTATCCTTATCTTCCATGTTAGGCGGGTTATTCTCAAGAGGAGTGGACTCCGCTCCTCACTCACGAGAAAATGGCTGGTCACCGGGATGCCCGGTCCCATGCTTTATGCAAATCAAATCAATATAATTGCAAACAAAACTCCCCTGGGACTGTTGTTAGTTGGAGGCACCCGTTGTTTCGAGCAAGCCATGAATTGGTGCTTGTTGGTGGAGGGGGAATATAAACTTTACCATTCTATTTGGGAACCGCCTATAATGTGTGTAGCATGGAAGATATCGCCATCTCTCGGTTGTTATGTTGACAATGAAAGTATGCCGCTCAAAATATTATTTATCTCTCTTTCAAAATCGAGCTCTGGCACCTCTACAAATCCCTGCTTCCCTCTGCGAAGGGCCTATCTATTTACTTTTATGTTGAGTCATCACCCTCTTACTAAAAAGCACCAGCTGGAGAGCACCACTATCATTTGCATGCATTACTGTTAATTTATATTGGGTACGACTATGACTGGATCTCTTTTACCATGAATTACAATGTTTAGTCAGTCCTTGATCTTTAAAGGTGCTCTGCATTTATGGTTTTGCGGTCTCAGAAAGGGCTAGCGAGATACCATCTTGTTATATCATATCATGATTGTTTTGAGAAAGTGTTGTCATCCGAGATTTATTATTATTGCTCGCTAGTTGATTATGCCAATGACATGAGTAAACATGAGACCTAAATGTTATTGTGAGTATGGTTAGTTCATAATCTTGGCTGAAAACTTGAATGCTAGCTTTACATACTTACAACAAGGGCAAACAGAGTTTGTAAAAGTTTTTCTTTATCACTTTCAGTTTATCAACTGAATTGCTTGAGGACAAGCAAAGGTTTAAGCTTGGGGGAGTTGATACGTCTCCGTCGTATCTACTTTTCCAAACATTTTTGCCCTTGTTTTGGACTCTAACTTGCATGATTTGAATGGAACTAACCCGGACTGACGTTGTTTTCAGCAGAATTGCCATGGTGTTATTTATGTGCAGAAACAAAAGTTCTCGGAATGACCTGAAACTTCACGGAGATTATTTTCGGAAATAATAAAAAATACTGGCGAAAGAATAAAGGCCGAGGGCCCACACCCTTTCCACGAGGGTGGGGGCGCGCCTGCCGCCCCTGGGCGCACCCCCTGCCTCGTGGGCCTCTTGGAGCTCCACCGACCTCAACTCCAACTCCATATATTCGTGTTCGGGGAGAAAAAAATTAGAGAGAAAGATTCATCGCGTTTTACGATACAGAGCCGCCGCCAAGCCCTAAACTCTCTCGGGAGGGCTGATCTGGAGTCCGTTCGGGGCTCCGGAGAGGGGAATCCCTCGCCGTCGTCATCATCAACCATCCTCCATCACAAATTTCATGATGCTCACCGCCGTGCGTGAGTAATTCCATCATAAGCTTGCTCGACGGTGATGGGTTGGATGAGATTTATCATGTAATCGAGTTAGTTTCGTTAGGGTTTGATCCCTAGTATCCACTATGTTCTGAGATTGATGTTGCTATGACTTTGCTATGCTTAATGCTTGTCACTAGGGCCCGAGTGCCATGATTTCAGATCTGAACCTATTATGTTTTCATGAATATATGTGAGTTCTTGATCCTATCTTGCAAGTCTATAGTCACCTACTATGTGTTTTGATCCGGCAACCCCAAAGTGACAATAATCGGGACCACTCCCGGTGATGACCATAGTTTGAGGAGTTCATGTATTCACTGTGTGTTAATGCTTTGGTCCGGTACTCTATTAAAAGGAGGCCTTAATATCCTTTAGTTTCCGCTAGGACCCCGCTGCCACGGGAGGGTAGGACAAAAGATGTCATGCAAGTTCTTTTCCATAAGCACGTCTGACTATACTCGGAATACATGCCTACATTACATTGATGAATTGGAGCTAGTTCTGTGTCACCCTATGTTATGACTGTTACATGATGAACCGCATCCGGCATAATTTTCCATCACCGATCCAATGCCTACGAGCTTTTCACATATTGTTCTTCGCTTATTTACTTTTCCGTTGCTACTGTCACAATCACTACAAAACCCAGAAATATTACTTTTGCTACCGTTACCGTTACTTCCATATTACTTTGCTACTAAATACTTTGCTGCAGATACAAAGTTATCGAGGTGTGGTTGAATTGACAACTCAACTGCTAATACTTGAGAATATTCTTTGGCTTCCCTTGTGTCGAATCAATAAATTTGGGTTGAATACTCTACCCTCGAAAACTATTGTGATCCCCTATACTTGTGGGTTATCAATGTGATCCTAAGTTTGCTACTTCACCTATCTTTATTGATGACAAGGATTATGAATTCTCTGTCAACCCAGAGTTAATTACTTTGGTTGAATCTGATCCTTTCCATGGTTATGAAACTGAAACTATTGTGGCACATCTTACTAAGTTGAATAATATAGCCACCCTTTTTACTATGATGAGAAAACTCGCTATTACTTTATTCTCAAATTATTTCCTTTCTCATTAAAGGGTGATGCTACAGCTTTGTACAATACTCTTGCTCTTGGTTGTGTGCGTAGTCCCCAGGATATGATTTATTCTCTGAAAAATATTTTCCCGCTCATAAGAAACAAGCTGCCTTACAGGAAATATTTAACTTTGTGCAAATTAAAGAAGAGAGTCTACCACAAGCTTGGGGGAGGATTTGCCAGTTACTTAATGCTTTCCCTGATCATCCTCTTAAGAAAAATGAAATACTTGATATCTTCTATAATGGACTAACCGACTTCTAGGGACTTCCTAGATAGCTGTGTTGGTTGTGTTTTGAGGGAACAGACTGTTGGACAAGCTGAAGAATTATTGAATAACATATTAAAAAATTATGATGATTGGACTATTCCTGAACCACCGGCTAAACCCACCCACTCCGAAGAAGAGGGGTATATTATATCTCAGTCCTGAAGATATGCAAGAGGCAAAGGAATCTATGAAGGAAAAAGGTATTAAATCTGAGGATGTTAAAATTTTACCTCCCATTGAAGAAATACATGGGCTTAATACACCACCACTGCCTAAGGTGGTAGAGGTAAATTCTCTTATGAAGTTCAATGATAATGATAATCTCACAATATGCATCCTAGTCAATGCCTTTATGAGTTTGAAAACTACATTAGAAAACAAGATCACTTCAATGCCAATGTTTGAAACAATTGAAATACAACTCTGATATGATTGCTCGCTTGAGTAACTTGTTATTTAGAATCTCAAATGATGTTAGAGGTGTTGGAAAACATGCTTCTATGGTTCAAACTCAATTAGAACAAGTTGCTTAATCACAAAGAGAATTGCTTGATGAAATGAATCATAATATGCATGACTTTGCTGTTAGGGTTGCAACTAGAGGAGGTAAAATGACTCAGGAACCACTTTATCCAGAGGGACACCCAAAAGAATTGAACAAGATTCACAAAGAGCTAACACTAGTGCACCAAGTCCTTCTAAAAAGAAAAAGAAAAATAAAAACGATAGGACTTTGCATACTTCTAGTGAACCTGAAATAGAAAAACCTCCTGATAATGATAATGAAACTTCTATCTCTGATGCTGAAACTCAATCTGGTAATGAACACTCACCTAGTGATAATGAAAAATAAAATGATGAGGTTCATGAAGACTCTCAACCAAATAATGATAAAGAACAAGATAATGATGTTGAGATAGAACCACCTGTTGATCTTGATAACCCACAACCTAAGAATAAAAGATTTGATAAAAGAGACTTTGTTGCTATAAAACACAGTAAAGAAAGAGAACCGTGGGTTCAAAAACATATGCCTTTTCCACCCAAGTCAACTAAAAAGGAAGATGATGAAGAATTTGAACGCTTTGCTGAAATGCTGAGGCCAGTCATTTTGCGTACTCGCTTGACTGATATCCTTAAAATGCCTGCTTATGCAAAGTATATGAAAGACATCATCACAAATAAGAGAAAAATACCGGAAGCTGAAATCTCCATGATGCTTGCTAATTATACTTTTAAATATGGAGTACCTAAAAAACTTGGAGATCTGGGAAGACTAACTATACCTTGCTCTACTAAAAAGAATTATGTGAAAACTGCTTGTGTGATTTAGGAGCTGGTGTTAGTGTTATGCCTTTCTCTTTATATAAAAGACTTGATTTGAATAAACTCACACCTACTGAAATATCTTTGCGAATGGCTAACAAATCAACTGCTACCTATCGGTATTTGTGAGGATGTGACCCATTGTTGTTGCTAATGTTACTATCTTGACTGACTTTGTTATACTTGAGATGCCCGAGGATGACAACATGTCATTATCCTTGGTAGACCCTTCTTGAATACTGCAGGGACTGTTATTGATCGCAATAAAAGCAAGGTCACTTTTCATATCAATGGTAATGAGCATACGGTGCACTTTCCGAAGAAACAATTCTAAGTGAATGGCATTAATGTTATTGAAAAATCTCCGACAATCACTATTGGAAGTTTTCAAATACCTCTACCTACTATCAAAAAGAAATATGAAATGCTTATTGTTGGGGAAATGCATATCCTCATTGAGGTAACTTAGTGATTTACGAAAGTTCTTCGGTTTCATGCTAATCGAAAGTGGTTGTTAATAAGACCTGATCAACCTTATTAATGGATCATTTTTGAGCGGTATGAAGTTGATGAATTTAGTAAGCACTACCTTCTATCCTTACTTTTTGTTCTCTGTTTTTATTAGTTAAATAAAATAAAATGCCATGTTTTGTCTGTTTTCTGAATTTCCCGTGCAATAAAAAATGACTCAAAAATAAATGTTCTCATAATGCTTTGAAAATTTTATACGATTTTTTTCTGAATATTTCAGAACTTCTGGTGCAAATAATATCATATGGAGGTGCACCAGGTGGGCACCACCCACCTGGGCGTGCCAGGATCCCCAGGCGCGCCCTGGTGGGTTGTAGTCCCCACGTGGGCCCCCTCGCTTACCTCTTCATCCCACATCATCACTTACCTCCAAAAAAAATCTCCATTGCTCTCTCTCCCGTGTTCCTGCTCTCAAACCCGCGAATGTCGATCTCTCTGCTCGAAGCTCCGTTTCCGAAACTGTTTCGGGGGATTGTCGCTTGGTATGTGATCCACCATTTGTCTAATTAGTTTTTGTTTAAGTGGTTTATATTTGGAATAATTAGCTACTCTTGGTGCTGATGTAGTGTGCTTGCATGTTGAATTCTTAGTGTCCTAAGTAGTTTGATTGCTTGCTATGGCCTCTATGCATCCCTATGAGTAGTTGCTATCAATTTAGTAAAGTTTTGTTGACAAATTTTTGTCACCCCAAAAAATTTATTTTCAGAAAATTGTACGCGGACATGATGAACCTATTTGGAAGGAGTTCTTTGAGGAGACGATCCTCGGGGGCCTCTTCTAGTGACAGTTCTGCTCGCCGGTCTTATGTTGAACCAAGTGAAAGTTCCACGCGAGATGCCGCCACCAAAACATGCTTATGGCCTTGCGATGAGTATATGGTGCGTGTGGGCATTAAGGAGGAATTTGAGCAATATGTCCACAATGCTAGTCTTGGTCCCTACCTTTTAGATAAGTGCAAACAACGCCAACTTCTCACTGAATCATTTGTCAAAGAGTTTAAATTCTTCCCCCGTGAGTCTAGGGTGTCGTTTATGCTTTATGGTAGTCCATTTACCATCTCACTAGAGAATTTTGCTTATCACTGCAAGCTCCCGTTTTGGGGTTCGCTTGATGAGCCACCAAAGGCTGAGTTTGAAACATTCTTAACGAGCCTTTGTTAAGGTGAAAGGAAGGGAGTGACACAAGGTAGAATAAAGAGCATTCATTTTCCCCGCAATTTAGTACTTTGCATTATTTAATGGGAAATGCATAGTAGGCAAGCAAGATTGTAGCACGCTTTGTGCTCCAGACTTGAGCCTCATACATACTGCTCTCACCGGTGAAAGGAATTATAACCTTGCAGCCATTGTAACACGCAGACTTCAACACAACGCTAACGGTGGCTAGTTCTATGGTGGAATTTATGCCACGCGTTTAGCACGAGGGCTGGGTGTTTCACCTCTGCCCTTTGATCCTATCCTACCCACGAAGTATTTAGATTTTAACACCTTAAAAGACCATAAGATTCTCAAGGGAAAGGTTGATAACTTCACTTATAGTCTTTTGTTTAACCAAACATCTGCTGTGCAAACATATTTGCCTGCGCCTGCTCTTTTTGACTATCACAGCAAGGGAAGATATTTTGTTCTTGAGAGTGAGGCCCGATCTCACAACACAGCAGTAGAAGTAGCACGGCGGGCCGAGGCGTCCGCACCAAGAGCCTCCGTCAGTTACCACGCCGACTACTATCCAGGCTACTTATTGACTACCAAGTTAGGCTAAAGCCTAAGCTTGGGGGAGTACGTGTTCCCACCGACTTTACATTTATGTCCACTTATTTTATTTGTCGGTGTCCACACTTTTTCATTGCATCATCCATGCGTAGATTTATTTTCTTGCTTTCTTCTTGTGTGTTTGAAAAACTCTAGAAAAAGCCAAAAAAATAGTTGTAGCTAATTTACTTTATATGCATGCTTAGTAGTAATATTAAAAAGAAAACCCAAAAAGATTTCCTTGTTCTTCTTTTGCTTGTTGGGAGCTTTCCCGTGTAAATAGTTTTTCTCGTTTTTGCTTTTTCCTTTTATTTGCTTGTTCTTGAAAACCAAAAATTCCAAAAATATTTCAGTGCGTTTCTCTGGATTTCTTCTCTTCTTTTATTCGAGTTGTGCCGAGGAGAAGACCACGATGAAAATGTTGAGTGGCTCTCATATGAATGATTGTTGAACTAATAAAGAGCACATTTTACCTTGTCTTCTCCTGTTGAATAAAATGTTTGTAGGTTCCAGCTTAGTCCATGACACTCTTACACTATTATTAGTTTCATATCGTTCGGTCGTGCAAGTGAAAGGCCATAATGACGACATTCGATGAACTGGCCGTGGCAGAGAGAAACTGGTATGAACTCGACTTGTTCTGTCTGTGTAAATATGTTTAACCTAGTATCCATGCTTCAGCCCTTTATGATTAAACATGTTTGCAATGACAATTAGAGATTATAGTTTCTCATGCCATCCATAAGTAGCTGGGAGTTGATAATGATTTATCTTGGATATCAACATAGCGTTAAAATGATTGTGATGTAGTACGATGATATGGTATCCTCCTCTGAATGTTCGAGTGGCTTGACTTGGCACATGTTCATGCATGTAGTTGAATCAAAACCAACATAGCCTCTATGATATTTATGTTCATGGTGTTCATATCCTACTCATGCTAGTGTCCAATGTTACTTATGCATAATGCATGGTTATGATCGTTGTTGCTCTCTAGTTGGCCGCTTCTCAATCTAATTGCTAGCCTTCGCCTGTACAAAGTGGGAATTCTGCTTGTACATCAAAAACCTTGAACCCAAAGTTATTCCAGATGAGTCCACCATACCTACCTATATATGGTATTACCTTGCCGTCCTAAGTAAATTTGCATGTGCCACCTCTAAAAACTTCTAAAAATATCTGTTTTGTGTGCCTGGATCGTTCATGGAACGACAGGAGGTGGTCGGTATCTTCCATGCTAAGCGGGTTATTCTTAGGTCGAGTGTTTATTCACTCGCCATCGCACGAGAAAAGGGCGGTAATAGGGATGCCCAGTCCCAAACTGCAAAATACAAAAAGAGTTGATCGCTCGAATAATCAAACAAAAACTCCCAATGGAGTCAAAACCTTTGCTTTTATTGCTTGGGAACCGCCACTAGCGTGCTTAGCATGGAAGATGTTGATAACTGATGGTCGTGAAGTAAATGAGAAGGGTGCATGTCTCAAAATAATCATTTACCTCTGTTTTAAAACTTGAGATCTGGCACTACTGCATATCACTGCTTCCCTCTGCGAAGGGACTATCTATTTTACTTTTATGTTGTGTCATCACCTTCTAAAACAAGCGCCAGAAACTAAGAGAGCACAGCTGTCATGATTTATACATTGTGTGTAGCTAATGTTGGGTGCATCATGACTGGATCTTTTCTACCATGAATTACAATGTTTAGTCACTGCTTGAACTTTGGAGGTGCTCTGCATTTATGTTTTGCGGTCTCAGAAAGGGCTAGCGAGATACCACTATTGTCATATTATATCATGGTTGTTTTGACAATGTATTGCCGTTTGAGATATCTTATTATTGCTCGCCAGCTGATTATGTCATTCATATGAGTCATTATAATCTATAAGAGTTATTGTCGGCATGGTTAGTTATAATGTTGGTTGAAAGCATGGGTGCTGTTTAAGCTTATTTATGCAAACAAGAGCAAAAGAGTTCGTAAAAGTTTTTCTTTTTCACTTTTAGTTTATCAACTGAATTGCTTGAGGACAAGCAAAGGTTTAATCTTGGGGGAGTTCTTACGTCTCCAACGTATCTACTTTTCCTAACGCTTTTCCTCTTGTTTTGGACTCTAATTTGCATGATTTGAATGAAACTAACCCTGGACTGACGCTGTTTTCAGCAGAACTACCACGGTGTTGTTTTTGTGCAGAAATAAAAGTTCTCGGAATGGAATGAAACTTTGCGAGGATTTCTTATATCAATAATAAGAATTTCTGGAGCCAAGACCTGTCGGAGAGTGGCACCTAGGTGGGCACAACCCACCAGGGCGCGCCCCTCCCCTAGCGCGCCCAGGTGGGTTATCCCCACCTGGTGGCCCCATTGACCCAGAAACCCACGCTATAAAATCCTATTTTCTGAGAAAAATCAAGGAGAAAGAATTATCGCGATCCACGAGACGGAGCCGCCGCCAAGCCCTGTTCTTCCTCGGGAGGGCAGATCTAGAGTCCGTTTGGGGCTCCGGAGAGGGGGATCTTCATTCTTTGTCATCACACCAACCTATCTCCATCGCCAATTCCATGATGCTCCCCACTGGGAGTGAGTAATTCCTTTGTAGGCTCACTTGCCGGTGAGGAGTTGGATGAGATTCATCATGTAATCAAGTTAGTTTTGGTAGGGCCTGATCCCTAGTATCCACTATGTTCCTAGATTGATGTTGCTATGACTTTGCCATGCTTAATGCTTGTCACTTCGGGCCCGGGTGCCATGAACTCAGATCTGAACCGTTTATGTAATCATCATTATATCCATGTTTTAGATCCGATCTTGCAAGTTATAGTCACCTACTACGTGTTATAATCTGGCAACCCCGGAGTGACAACAACCGGGCCCACTCCCATTGATGACCATAGTTTGAGGAGTTCATGTATTCATTATATGTTAATGCTTTGTTTCGGTTCTCTATTAAAAGGAGGCCTTAATATCCCTTAGTTTCCAATATGGACCCCGCTGCCACGGGAGGGTAGGACAAAAGATGTCATGCAAGTTCTTTTAATAAAGCACGTATGACTATTTACAGAATACATGCCTACATTGTATCGATGAACTGGAGATAGTGTCGTATCGCCCTAGGTTATAGCTGTCACATGATGAATATCATCCAACAAGTCACCGATCCAATGCCTACGAATTTATCCTATATTGTTTTTGCTAAGTTACTACTGTTATTATCACCATTAAACTTGCTACAAAATAACTGCTATCACTGTTACTGTTACCGTTGCTGCTGTCACTACTATCAAAACTATCATAGTACTTTGCTACTGATTACTTGCTGCAGATAATTAATCTCCAGGTGTGGTTGAATTGACGACTCAGCTTCTAATACCTTCAAATATTCTTTGGCTCCCCTTGTGTCGAATCTATAAATTTGGGTTGAATACTCTACCCTCGAAAACTGTTGCGATCCCCTATACTTGTGGGTTATCAAGACCTTTTTCTGGCGCCGTTGCCAGGGAGCATAGCTATATTTGTTGAGTCACTAGGGATTATTATCATATTATCACTAAGAAGAATCTGAAGGATCCCAAGACTAAGATATTTCCCTCAAGGACGAGGGGAGGTAAGGAACTGCCATCCAGTTCCGCTTTAGATTCACCTTCTGTTATGAGTAAACTTGCAACACCACCACATGCTATTAATTCTGATATGTCGCAAGTTATTGATGATGCTACTTCTGCTATGGATAATGCTTATGATGATGCTAGTACCTTACTTTATAATGATGACCCGCCACATGGTGAATTTCTTGATAAACAAATTGCTAGAGTAATACAACATGATGTTGTTGAATCTGATGACGAGCTTGAAACTGAATCTCCTGAAACACCTGCTAGAACTAGCCCTCCTAGATATGAATTGCCTAAGGTACCAGAAGGTAACACTACAAAAAAAGACACTTCTATGATGCTACGTGTTTGTCACAGTAGGTCACGTTTTCTGTCATGCATGTGCATCCATGACAATTTTATGACAGAATCAAGATAGTCATACCTGTGTTGTCGTAGAAGTGTTCCATGACATTACCAAAATTATCATCATGGAAGTGTCCACTTCCATGACGATAAATCGCGCGTCATGGAAGTGCTGTCATCATGGGTGACCGACACGTGGCATCCACCATAACAGGTCGCCTTAAGCTATCGGGTCCGGTTTTGGATTCGATAACCCGCTAACAGCCCGGACCAATGAGGATTTTCCACATGTAAAATTCTCATTGGCCGGAGGAAACACGTGTTGGCTCACCGTTGGGACAGATGTCATTCATTCATTCGACAGGAGGCACCTATGATACGTCAACACGTGGCACGGCCCAACAGAGGCCCATTCCGGTGGAAAGGCCGGCCCGTTTGACTTGGTCAAAAGGTAACGGGCCAGCCCACGGAAAGCCTATTAACGGCCTGTTCGTATATAGCCCATTTACGGCACGCTAACTCATGGCCCGTTACGGCCTATCAGAATTAAGCCCAGTAGCTTCATCTGGGCCGTCCAATATGATTCCAGCCCATTGTAACTTCCGGCCCATGTATGGCCCATGATGTCTTTCGGCCCATACGAGGCCATTTGTAACTCTTGGCCCATTAACGGCCCGTGGTGAATCTGACCCACAATGAACAGTGTACCCCTTTATACCCATTAACGGCCCATTTCCATTGGGCTGTTTCCAACCCGTGTTATCTTTCGGCCTTCTCAGGGCCCATTTATTCTTGGGCTCATTTCTAGCATTCGGCTACTTATGACCCGTTATTGGCCTTTCCACCTTGTGGGCCAAATTCAGCCCGTGGTTACAATCGGCCCGTTTGCAGCCTGTTAATCCGCTGGGCCGTTTTCATAGCGTCATCAAATACGGCCGATTAACGACGGCCCGTTATTGTCAGCCCATGAACGGACGGTTCCTAATCTAGCTCGTTTACGGCCCATAATGTGGTATGTTATTGGCCCATGTTTGGCCTATCCATCATACGACACGTAGAAGGCCCATTGATGCTACGACCCATAGAAGGCCCATTGTTTCTATGGTCCTTAGAAGGCCCATTGTTTCTACATCCCGTACGAGGCCCATGGTAACTACAGTAAATATGTAGCCCATGGTTATTGTGGCCTAGTTTTGAAAAATAGGTTATTCCACCCACTGGAAAACCGTGGAAAGAGAACTGCACTGACTACAAGCAAACAAATAAATAAGACAACAAGGAAATAAATAAGCAAGCAACTTACGCTAGCCTATCACGGCTATTACACATATTACATCCACTAGGCATCAAAGTTCGCCACCATTGCAAATATAGGGAACAAAGCAGCATATCATATACACTGGTTGTCAAAGTTGGCGACCAGTGCAAATAAACGCCGCAGCAAAACAAGTCCAGAACTGAAACCACTTCAGAAGATCTAAAGAAACAATATCTTGGGTACCCATAATGCTGGCAAGATGCTTAGCAAGCATATTAACTTTCTCTTGTTTGGCGCTTAAATCCTCCAGCACTTGTTGTTGCACCAGGAAGTATGCATCTGAATTCTGCAGGGACTTCCTCAGTCCTTTGGCTTCCTGTCGCATAACATCTGATCGATGTCTTTCAACTTGAAGTTGCGACTCAAGAAGCCAAACTGATTCAGGCAGCGAGTTCGAAGAGCTGGTGCCAGTAGTAGTAGCCAGTAACTCACACACTACATCAAGACAGGACTTTGGGGTTGTCTCAGTGTCTTCAATATAGTTTTTATCAGCTTTCTTGGAGACCAATAGGGATGTCTCTGAAGGAAATATGCCCTGGAGACAATGATAAAGTCATTATTTATTTCCTTATATCATGATAAATGTTTATTATTCATGCTAGAATTGTATTAACTAGAAACATAATACTTGTGTGAATACATAGACAAACAGAGTGTCACTAGTATGCCTCTACTTGACTAGCTCGTTGATCAAAGATGGTTATGTTTCCTAGCCATTGACATGAGTTGTCATTTGATTAATGGGATCACATCATTAGAAGAATGATGTGATTGACTTGACCCATTCCGTTAGCTTAGCACACAATCGTTTACTATTCTGCTATTGCTTTCTTCATGACTTATACATGTTCCTATGACTATGAGATTATGCAACTCCCGTTTGCTGGAGGAACACTTTGTGTGCTACCAAATGTCACAACGTAACTGGGTGATTATAAAGGTGCTCTATAGGTGTCTCCAAAGGTACTTGTTGGGTTGGCGTATTTCGAGATTAGGATTTGTCACTCCGATTGTCAGGAAGGTATCTCTGGGCCCACTCGGTAATGCACATCACTATAAGCCTTGCAAGCATTGTAACTAATGAGTTAGTTGCAGGATAATGTATTACAGAATGAGTAAAGAGACTTGCCGGTAACGAGATTGAACTAGGTATTGAGATACCGATGATCGAATCTCGGGCAAGTAACATACCGTAGACAAGGGGAACAATGTATGTTGTTATGCGGTTTGATCGATAAAGATCTTCGTAGACTATGTGGGAGCCAATATGATCATCCATGTTCCACTATTGGTTATTGACCGGAGACGTGTCTCGGTGATGTCTACATAGTTCTCGAACCCGTAGGGTCCGCACGCTTAAAGTTTTATGACGGTTATATATTGAGTTTATGTGTGTTGATGTACTGAAGATAGTTCGGAGTCCCGGATATGATCACGGACACGACGATGAGTCTCGAAATGGTCGAGACATGAAGATTGATATATTGGACGACTATATTCGGACACCGGAATGGTTCCGGGGGTTATCAGATATATATCGGAGTACCAGGGGTTACCGGAACCCCCCCCCCCCCCGGGGAACTAATGGGCCTTGTTGGGCCCTAGTGGAGAGAGAGAGGGGCCGACCAGGGCAAGAGGCGCGCCCCCTCCCCTTGAGTCCGAATAGGACAAGGAAGGGGGGGGCGGCGCCCCCTTGCCTTTCCCCTCTCCCACTCCTTCCGCCCCCTCCTTCCTGGACTAGGAAAGGGAGGGGCAAACCTACTTGGAGTAGGTTTCCCACTCCTAGGGCACGCCACCCCCTTGGCCGGCCCTCTCCTCCTCCCCCCTTTATATACGGAGGAGGGGGGCACCCCATAGACACAACAATTGATCTCTTGATCTCTTAGCTGTGTGCGGTGCCCCCTCCACCATAATCCACTTCGATAATATCGTAGCGGTGCTTAGGCGAAGCCCTGCGTCGGTAGAACATCATCATCGTCACCACGCCGTCGTGCTGACGGAACTCTCCCTCAAAGCTCGGCTGGATCGGAGTTCGAGGGACGTCATCGAGCTGAACGTGTGCTGAACACGGAGGTGCCGTACGTTCGGTACTTGATCGGTCAGATCGTGAAGACTTCAGCGCAGCCTTGTGGCCTTCCTCCTGGTCGGCCAGCTTCTTGACCAGGCGGTCGCGCTCCTGCACTAAAGCGGCGAGCTCCGCGTCCTTGGCACGAAGAGCAGTCTGGGACTCCCCCAGTTGTGCCCTCAGACTGGCGTTGGCCGCTGCAGAGATAGAAGAAAAACAAGAACAATGAGGAATGATCAAGGAAGATCCGAGCCGACTGCTCAGCAGTCGGCCCGAATCTTGGGGACTACACCCAGTGGGTGCACTGACGTGCCCCCACATGAGAAAAAGGTCAAGTCACATACCTCGGCTTTCCGTGAGATCGGCGGTCTTCTGAGTCAACTCCCGAGCCTGGGAGTTGAAGGCGGCCGCTCGGAGATTGTGGTAGTCCTGCAAGACGGACAGAAGACCGACGTGAGTACAAAAGCAGCAAAAACAAAAATCTCCAAGAAGTTCCAAGCCGCCTGCTCAGCAGCCGACTCGGAACTCGGGGACTACATCCACAAAAAAGAGAAAGATGAGAATACTAACCCGGATGGCTGCCCGCGTGGCGAGGAATTCGTCGGTGAACTGCCTCAGCGCCGCGGCTTGGCTCTACAGCCGGGCCCGGACGTCTTGCGCGGCGACGTTCACCACGGCCGACCCTCCGCCCGGCGTCCACCCTGAGGTAGCGCCGGCCGCCTCCGCGTCTCGGGCCGATGAGCTGGAGCCCACGGCCGGCTGTGGCTCCGATGTAGCCTTCTGCGGTTCAGCCGCGGCCTTCCCCGCACGCCGGCTTGGCGGAACCCGGACCGCCACCTCAGCCCCCGCGGCCGGCTCGCCCCCCGCCGACTGTGCGGGCGCAGGCTCAGGCTGGCGGCCTTGGGTTGTCCTAGTCGGAGGAGTCGGCCCCGGCGCCTCCCCCAAGATGACGACGTCGTCACCGCTTCCTCCCAGCCCCGGCTGGGAACCGCTGGCTCCCCCCGGCGAGGGATCCACGTCCCCGGGCGCCATGGTGCGCAGGGGGGTGACCATCAAGGCCTCCCCTGCCGCCGCTTCGACCTCGGCCTCCCCCTGGGCCTTGGCTGCGGCCTCGGCAAGCGCCTTCGCCGCTTCCTCCTCCCAAGCCGCCTGGGCGGCAGCTGCCCTCCGTGCCTCCGCCTCCCGCGCTTCCTGCTCCTCCCGCGCCTCCCGCGCGTTCCTTTCTGTCGCCTCCAGGAGGGCGGCGCGGGGATCTACACGGCGGGTGGTGCTCCCAGAGCCCCCTAGCGACTCGATGACGGAGCCGGCGTCCGCCCGCATAGCGGAGCCCTGACCGTTGAAAAATAAGACGAAGACTCAAGAACCACCAAAGGAAAGAAAGAAGGACAGTACGAAGAAAGAGAGAACTTACGCCGACACCGTCTGCGGCTGCTTCACCACTTTGCGGAAGCGAGCCGCCTTCGCGGCCGCCTCTTCCCGCCTGGTGGTCGCCGCCCCACCCCTAGGCTTCTTCGTTCGGCTGCCAAACATGCCCTGGGTGGCGCGACGTTTCTGGCCTCTACCCCGAGCAGGCTGCGCGCCGGAGGAGCTCGCACCGCGGCCAGACGCCGGCTGGCGATACGGGACGGCTTCGGCTTCGTCTTCGTCCGGCCAGTCCTCGAAGGTAGCGGTGAACCCGGAGCCGCCTGCTTGGCCGCCAGCCGGCTCGGCGGCGTCCTCCATATGGACCGCCCCCAGGTCGGGGTCCTCCTGGTCGTGCTCGGTCCGGTCGGGGACGAAGCGGCGCTCCACGTCCGCTCCGCCGACCGGCCGAAGTAGAGGATTCTGTCAAAAAGAGCGAGCCAACTGAGTTAGAGTCGGCCCAGAGGAACTCGGCGACAAGCTGAGAGAGAGAGAAAGAGAAAAAGAGAAGGGGAGCGTACCATAGGCGGAGGATTGGCGCGGCTGTATGGCTCCTTGCCGAATTGCCAGTCGTCGGAAAGCTGGCAGTTGGCGAGGTAGTTCACCATATCGGCGGCGTCGGGCTGCGGCATCTCCTTGGTGCAAATCCGGCTCGGATCGAGCGGGCCGCTCATCTGACAGATCAGATGAGGCCGGCTCTGGAGCGGGAGGACCCGGCGCGTGACGAACGCGGCCAGGAGGTCGGGCCCCGTCAGGCCCTCCGACTGGACCATCACCCGCAGACGGGCGATGGCGGCATTTCCTCCCTGCGACAGCGTCACCGCCCGGAAGGACCACTGGGGCAGCCTCCCCGCCGGTGGGCCAGCTACGTAAGCCGGCAGGTTGATGTAGTCGCCCCGTGGAGCGATGTTCCGCACGTAGAAGTATGACTTCTGCCACTTCTTCACCGATTGGATCAGCGTGATGACGGGGAAGGGGTTGTCGGCGCCCGATCTCCGCGACGCGATGAAGGCGCCAGTGTGGGCTGGCACGCCCTTGCTGCGCGTACCCAGCTTCGACTGGAAGAACTCCCCCCAAGAGCTCGAGGGTGGGGAGGACGCCGAGGTAGCCCTCGCACAGGGTGACGAAGGCCGACAACAGCACCACCGCGTTGGGGGTGAGGTGATGCGGCTGAAGCTGATAGAAGTCCAGCCAGGAGCGTAAGAAGGCGCTCACTGGCAGGCCGAAGCCGCGCAGGAAGTGCGAGCGGAAGACCACCCGCTCGCCATCCCGCGGCGCCAGCCTGATTTCCTTCTCCGGCGCGAGGCGGACCTCCACTTTATCCACGCTGGGCAGACGCCGGGTGTCGCGGAGGAAGTCGATGTGGTCGTTGTGGACGATGGAGCCGTCCCAATCCCCGCCAAGCTGCTCTACGTGGGGAGGCATAGCGGAGGCTGGCACGGCGGTGGAGGAGCGTGCGAAGGAAGAGCGCGGCGGCGAGGCGCTGTCGCAAGAACGAGCAAGACGAGAAGACGAAGGGAGTAGGAGGAGCGTGCGAGGGTCTGCCGCCCTCCACCTCCCCCTACTTATAGCCTCACACGGCCGAAGAGGCCGGACGTGGGGGGAGACGTGGGATTAACTGCGCCCACTCCCCCCACATCTCGCGTTTATTACGCATAAGTGCGAGCCGAAACTGCCGCACGGAACGTGCGGGCGGTTTCGGGATACAAAGGATCCGCGCCTGGGCCGGGGCGCGGACGTGGTGGGCCCCCTCCCTGCGGCGACGTCCCGTCACGCGCGTGGGCTGGCAGGCTTTCCGGCCACGTGGCACGCCACGGCCCGAGGCCGGCCCGCGGCCCGGTGCACGAGCCCGCGGGTTCCCGCCCCCCGACTCTAGAAGAATTCGACTAAAGGCGGCACGCCTGCACCAAGGCCGGCTCCTAGCTGCCGGCTTGTCACGATAGGAAGCTGATCGAGCTTCTCGAACCCCACTCCACCTCGAAGCCCCATCAGCTTCGGGGACTACTGTCGGAGTAATTGGCCACGGGTAGCCTAACCGACTACCCCTGGCTCTTCAGAAAATTTATCAGGCCTTTGGGCCTTCAAGCACTCCAGGCATTTGGGCCACCTTCCCCGGCCGGCTACCACTAAAGCCGACTCCCGGAAGGCGACCCAGCCTCACCGACTCCAAGAAGCCGGCCAAGAAGGACGCCGACTCCTAGAAGCCGGCCAAGACCACAACCGCTCCTACATAACGACAACCTGACGGGGCATGGCCACAGTGCGGCCCACGACCCCCGAAGCCCGAGGCAGGCATGGCTACAGGAGGCCGTACGGGAGGGATGTCTCCCGTGCGGCCCGGCACTGTAGCCACGCCAGCCGCGACGTCATCCACAACCCCCTCCTGTACGGCCCAAGGACCGCGGGCCCCTTCAGCCAGAGAGAGGCGTGAAGGCGGCCCGGCTTTTCCTAGTCGGCCAGGAGCATAGCCGGCCTCCAGAAGCCGGCGACTCCCTTCCTCGAAGCAGGAGCCCCATTAAGGAGACAAGACGAGGTGAGGCTACAGTGATAGCCCCCGATGCGGATCACTGTAGCCACGCTTACCTCAACAAAGCCCTCATCATCAGAGGCGCGGATACAGTAAGCAGCCGCCGACAAGACCCTAGGCGGTGGGGCCGGCCTGTCGGCCGAGTAGCCGGCAGCCGGCGGGACCCAGCAGCCGGCGGAGAAGCCGGCAGGCGTAGACACTGACGGCTGGGGCCAGTTCCCAGTCGGATTACCATTGTACCGCCGGGGGGTAGGACTATATAAACCCCCCGGAGCACCCATGCAAAGGGTTCGCACCTCTGCATATTTGGCTTTCAAGCATAGCACACGCACACACACCATAGATAGAGAGAAGCAAGAGCTAGCCTTGTTCTTCTTCTCCCTTGATCCCAACAGCTCTAGGAGCGATTGTAGCTACTCTTTATCGATCTAGTGATCATGCGGAGACCCCGCAGAGTAGGACTAGGGGTGTTATCTCCTCGGAGAGCCCCGAACCTGGGTAAGATTCGCCGGCGTGCATGTCTTCGCCTCATCCCGTTTCCAGGCACCGGCGACGTTTTATTGGCTCCCACAATGATAAGCCATCCCTTGGCATATGTCGCACCAACCACCCGACAGTGCAGTTCTAAACAAAGCGTTGTGGCGGGATCTACATGTGAAGCGGAGTACATAGCTGCTTCGGAAGCAGCAAATGAAGGTCTGGATGAAGGAGTTCATATCCAATCTAGGTGTCATACCTAGTGCATCGGGTCCAATGAAAATCTTTTGTGACAATACTGGTGCAATTGCCTTGGCAAAGGAATCCAGATTTCACAAGAGAACCAAGCACATCAAGAGACGCTTCAACTCCATCCGGGATCTAGTCTAGGTGGGAGACATAGAAATTTGCAAGATACATACAGATCTGAATGTTGCAGACCCGTTGACTAAGCATCTTCCACGAGCAAAACATGATCAGCACCAAGGCTCCATGGGTGTTAGAATCATTACTGTGTAATCTAGATTATTGACTGTAGTGCAAGTGGGAGAATGAAGGAAATATGCCCTAGAGGCAATAATAAAGTTACTATTTATTTCCTTATATCATGATAAATGTTTATTATTCATGCTAGAATTGTATTAACCGGAAACATAATACTTGTGTGAATACATAGACAAACAGAGTGTCACTAGTATGCCTCTACTTGACTAGCTCGTTGATCAAAGATGGTTATGTTTCCTAGACATTGACATGAGTTGTCATTTGATTAACAGGATCACAGCATTAGAAGAATGATGTGATTGACTTGACCCATTCCGTTAGCTTAGCACACAATCGTTTAGTATTCTGCTATTTGCTTTCTTCATGACTTATACATGTTCCTATGACTATGAGATTATGCAACTCCCATTTACTGGAGGAACACTTTGTGTGCTACCAAACGTCACAACATAACTGGGTGATTATAAAGGTGCTCTACAGGTGTCTCCAAAGGTACTTGTTGGGTTGGCGTATTTCGAGATTAGGATTTGTCACTCCGATTGTGGGAGAGTTATCTCTGGGCCCAGTCGGTAATGCACATCACTATAAGCCTTGCAAGGATTGTAACTAATGAGTTAGTTGCAGGATGATGTATTACGGAATGAGTAAAGAGACTTGCCGGTAACGAGATTGAACTAGGTATTGAGATACCGACGATCGAATCTTGGGCAAGTAACATACCGATGACAAAGGGAACAACGTATGTTGTTATGCGGTTTGACCTATAAAAATCTTCGTAGAATATGTGCGAGCCAATATGAGCATCCAGGTTCCACTATTGGTTATTGACCAGAGATGTTTCTCGGTCATGTCTACATAGTTCTCGAACTCGTGGGTCCGCACGCTTATATTATAAGTTTATGTGTTTTGATGTACCGAAGATAGTTCGGAGTCCCGGATATGATCACGGACATGACGAGGAGTCTCGAAATGGTCGAGACATGAATATTGATATATTGGACGACTATGTTCGGACACTGGAATGGTTCCGGGGGTTATCGCATATATATCGGAGTACTGGGGGTTACCGGAACCCCCCCTGGAACTAATGGGCCTTGTTGGGCCCTAGTGGAGAGAGAGGGGCCGGCCAGGGCAAGAGGCGCGCCCCCTCCCCTTGAGTACGAATAGGACAAGGAAGGGGGGGCGGTGCTCCCCTTGCCTTTCCCCTCTCCCACTCCTTCCTCCCCCTCCTTCTTGGACTAGGAAAGGGAGGGGCAAACCTACAGTGAGTAGGTTTCCCCCTCCTAGGGCGCGCCACCCCCTTGGCCGGCCCTCTCCTCCTCCCCCCTTTATATACGGAGGAGGGGGGCATCCCATAGACACAACAATTGATCTCTTGATCTCTTAGCCGTGTGCGGTGCCCCCCTCCACCATAATCCACCTCGATAATATCGTAGCGGTGCTTAGGCGAAGCCCTGCGTCGGTAGAACATCATCATCGTCACCACACCATCATGATGACGGAACTCTCCCTCAAAGCTCGGCTGGATCGGAGTTCGAGGGATGTCATCGAGCTGAACGTGTGCTGAACTCGGAGGTGTCGTACGTTCAGTACTTGATCGGTCGGATCGTGAAGACGTACGACTACATCAACCGCGTTGTGCTAACGCTTCCGCTTTCGGTCTACGAGGGTACGTGGACAACAATCTCCCCTCTCGTTGCTATGCATCACCATGATCCTGTGTGTGCATAGGAATTTTTTTGAAATTACTACGTTCCCCAATAGTCTCACTATCTTGAACCTTATCTGCATTACTTCCTTTACCACTGCATAACAGGGTACTCTTCTCCAATATTTTTTCCGCGTTCTAAATGAGAAACAAACAAACACATCACAGGTTTACAATGTAGTATATGAAACTCATTTTGGTAAACCAGTTCAGTAGTAAGGTGAACAGGATAACAGCATGAAACAAATATATATCTATGTAGTATGGTCACCGTATGGTCTATATCATTCTAGTTTATGTTGCCAAATCAAGATAGATACAGTTCAAATCATATCTATTTAAGACAAAGCAGCATAGACAGAATATAAGTGTGGGAAACTACACAGCAATAACAACACTTGTAATGTGCATGGCATGAGAACATAACTTTTTATTCAATTGAAACTGAAATCAAAATAGAGCAAGTTACAATAGCAAACACGTTAAAGAAACAGGTTTAAAACATACCTGTTGCACCATTAGAGTTTCAATTGCATCCTTCAAATTTGAAATTAGTTGGTATGAGTAAATACAGTGATGCAAGAGCAAAGTAGTATGAATCATAGCTACGGAACCTGACTAGAGAAAAATTCTTCTTCTGCTTTAAGCGTTGACTTGGGGTTCGGAGTGGTGGTCTTCGTGCTTTGGGCACTGCAGTTGCCTTACTAACTGCTGGTGTTCGGGTGCTGTGTGGTGGAGACGGTGATGTGTCAACTGGAACTGGGTTACTATCTGCTGGGGTTGGGGTTAGAAGGGGTGTAGCTCTTCTCTGTCCAACTGGGTAGGGGTACCATCTGCGTGAGTCTGGGTTATGTGTGGTGGGGCTGGTTCTTGGGCAAGTACAACCGTGGTTCTATCTGCATCGACAGGTAGCACGATCTTTTCTTAAGACCGTGTTTTTACTCCCATAGATACTGCCATCACCCCCTCCAATTGAAATGGCTGATAAACAAGAAAAGTAATTGAATGTACAGACATTGTAAGAGACAGGTGCAATGGATAGTAGGGAAGAAAACAGGGCATGAAATAATTCACATTTATGTTGTCTAACCAAACAAAATAGCAGGACATAATTTCACATATATGATGGCTAATTAAACAGGATAGCATGACACAATTTCACATGTATGATGGCTAACTAAACAGGATAGAATGACAACTTAAAAATATGATGACTATGTAAACAGGATGACATGATATAACTATACGATGTGTCTATTAAAGTGGTTGGCATGCCATAAATCACAGACATGTCGTCGATCGAAACATGATGGCATGATGTAATTCACGGATAGAATGACATAATTCAAAATATGATGACTATGTAAACAGGATGAGATGATATAACTATATTATGTCTTTAGAAAATGGGTTGGCATGCCATAATTCAGATACATGCTGTCTATGTAAACATCTTCGCATGATATAATTCAAATATATGATTTATATACTAAGCAAGTGAGCAGATGACAATTGCATATATGATGTGTCAACTAAGGAGATGGCATTCAATATTGTGTATATGATGTAAAAACTAAGCATTGCAATATAACATATGCATGATATGAGTAATATAACCTTGCCAAGTTTGAGCATACACCTCAGGGGGATAATAGGACTGGTCATCTGCCTCTGAATCCTTCTCTGAAGCGCTATCTATAACCAGCAAGATATATGCTTCAGTAGGTAGCATTGTCTGCTCTGAAGACCTTGTTTTCACTCCAGATTTCTCCATCACCAATTCAAATGGCTGATTGTAACGCCCACAATGCGGCTATATCTCCCACGTGTCGAGGCACGACTTAGAGGCATAACCGCATTGTGGTTTTGTCGCAAGAAGGGTCATCTTCACACAAAACCATGTAATGAACAAGAAAGGGATAAAGAGAGTTGGCTTACAATCGCCACTTCACACAATACTTAAATAATTCATACATCATCCAAAATGCACACATAGTCCGGCTACGGACAACCAAATGAAAAGAAGATAAACTCAACTGCTAGATCCCCGATCGTCCCAACTGGGCTCCACTACTGATCGTCAGGAAACGAAACATAGTAACGACCAAGGTCCTCGTCGAACTCCCACTTGAGTTTGGTAGCATCACCGGCATCGGTATCATCGGCAGCTGCAACTGTTTTGGTAGTATCTGTGAGTCACGAGGACTCAGCAATCTCAAAACCTGTCGGCATTCTGGGAACGGGGGTCCCCAGACTTGCCTGCCTGCGGCCCACGGCGTGGCTAAGCTAGCAGGCCTGTACGGCCCATCTTCATCAACAAGGCATTCAAGACCCTCGCGAGGGGTCAAGCCTCGCGAGGCGGACGACGCAAGACCTTGTCAGGAGCGGCCTCGCCCGGCAGGCTCACGAGGGGCGGAGAGATCAAGGGAAGGCAAACCTCGCGAGGCTCTCATGATGTGAGCCATGACGATCGACGCCAGGCAGGCGCCAGCGCGCGCAGCATCCTTGTTTCCTCTTTGGTGCTAAGGGGGCAGGCGCAGAGTACCGAGGCATCAAGCAAAGGTTCCCACATCGGTGCAACAAGACCAGGACCCGAAGGACGGCAAGACGGAGGTCACCATGCAGCCCAAGGCGGCGTCACCACCAGAGCATTTTGCAGGCGAAGACTGCTTTTGTCAGGATAAGCTGTACTAGCTGTCCCCTTTCAAACTGGCCGTTGTTGGCTCCCTTCCCGCTCAATATTTGGGTAGAGGACTAGGGCCTATATAAGTAGAACTAGCCACCACAGTAGCGGGCAAGCTAACCTGACCTAGAGCCAGCCCTTAGCCACACACCAAGCACAAGAACACCTCATCCTCAGGAGGCTGTTCTCCCACTTGTACTGTTCTTCATCAGCCCAAGAGGCAATCCACCACCACCACACTGGAGTAGGGTATTATACCACAACGGTGGCCCCAACCAGTCTAAATCTTGTGTCTTTATGTTGCGAGTTCGTCGAGTTGGTCCGCGAGATCTTAGCGAGCTAGGGCATGGATCGATAGGGACGAAATCTTCGCGCGCACCCCAGTGTTCGAACCTTAAGAGTTTTGCCGGAACTCGCGATCCGACATTTGGCATGCCAGGTAGGGGTGCGCCGGAGCCTCTTCCCCGCCGATCAACCCGTCGACGCTCCGCGGCCCCGATGTCCGGCGACCCAAGGGCCGACACCGATCGCTGGGCCGCCTGGCCAGCCCGAGCGGCGCCACCTGCCCACGAAGACCTCAACCCCGCGCTCCAGGCAGCACGAGTGCCGCCTAACATTGCGGGGCGCGGGCGGCGTGGCCAGGCGTCGTCCACCCTCACTCCACGACAAGCGCGGGCCGCTGCGAGGGCAGCAAGCCACGCCGCAGCGACGGCGCCACACACCCGGTGGGAGCAGGCGAACATGCGGGCCGCGCTCACGGTGGCGCGAGAGTTGCTGCGGTGCCGACTGATGGAGAGCGGCCGAGACGCACTGCTGGAACGTGTCGCCGAGCTGCTGGATGCGGCTGCATTAGGGGCGCCGCCTTTCTGTTATCTGCCCCCTTGCCGGGCTGCTACTGGATCTCACGGCGGGCCTCGTCGCAACCACGCACCCTCAGGTGTGCCTGGGGGCTTCATCGACATCGGGACGGCTGGCGGCGCCGGAGGTCCCGTTGCCCCCACGCCGCCTCCGATAAGCATGGGCACGAGCATTGCCCCTCATGGCCCCAGCGAGGCATCGCGCTACCATCTTTAGGACGCCTCGCTGGGCCGGGCGACATGGAGTGTGGGGCACTACGGCGAGGTGTTTGGGGTAATAGCCCCGGAAGCCTATGTGCCCCGAATGATGGACCAGGAGTACACGCCGGAGGACGACCCTGGCTCGTTCCTCGGGCCAGGTTGGGAGGAGGAGGCCTTAGGAGCTGAAGCCTTCCAGGAGCCGCCGGAGAGCCCCGCCAACCGCGCCATCGACAACAGATACAGGGTACCACTAATCCCTCTAGAGCAAGATTACACTAACCATGGGTCACAGGAGAATCAGGTCACCATAGCGGCTGGCGGCCCCAGCTCGACGACCTCTCTCCCGCCAGGGGGATCGCGCTGGGGGCCACAGGAGAGAAGTCGGGAGCCAGATCCCTCCCTGCGCTACATGGAGCAAGGTCCCCCCCGGAGGTAGGCCCTCTGCTGGGGAGGTGCTGAAAAGCCTACCCCCGGCAAAGGACCCGTGGTCGCCGAGGGTGCCGCTGGCGTCCCCTTTCCCCTCTTTGTGTCGTCCTGGCTGCCGGTCGGCTCAAAGGCGGTCGAGGGTGGCGCAAGGCGGGGCCCTCGCCTGGCGATATGAAGCAAGGCCGGTACCTGTGAAGAAGGCCCAGTGCCTGTGAAGATCGCCGCCCGTGACACTCTCACGTAATAATGAGTGGGGCTGTACATGCCCCGGAGTCTCCGGAGAGCCGCCCTCGGGCCTCGGGGGCTCCCTCCCACGCCTAGTGGCAGCACTTAGCTCCACGCTGGTGAGAAGACTTGAAGACAAGAAGACTAGACTAGGTGCCGGATGCGGCCATTTGCTTTGGATCTCTTTTTCTGTAACCTTGCCTTCTGGATTTGGATTTAAGTTGAAGTTGAGTTTTTATCGATGCGCGCGGGGGGTGCCTTTTCTCGCTGAAAGCATTTTCTTGCCATCTGGTTCTTGCCTTGTTCTGGAGCTCGCGCTCGCTGCCTCCCCCTCGCGGGCCCCTCGCGAGCGGGGCTGGGCGTGGCACACGCACCGAGCGCGCCGGTTGGCGCTAGATCCTCGCGAGGCCCGCTCGGGTGGATCGGCAGACCCTTCAGGAGCTCCGTGACAACTCTCGACCTTACAATCTTTAGGAGGCCGCCCCAACTAAGGTAAGCCGCATCAGCAAAGCTTGCCGTCAGGCTCATGGATCCACGAAGGCGCACACTTGGCTTGGCATACAAGAGTAAAGAATCGCGATTTCTTTACATGAGGGGCTCCCCCTCTATAAATGCTCTCACAATTCTTACGAGCCACGCCCAAGTTTTTGCATACAGGATAAAGTAGTAAAGGAACAAGGGATCAGCCAGATATGTCGCTCGCCGCATCCTCCACGTCGTCTCCAGATGCCTCACTGGTGTCGCTGTCATCATCGTTGATGTCGCCACCGCCTTCACCAACACCGGCATCACCATCGTCAACCACGTCGCCTTTTTCTGCGGCGACCACCACCGCGTCGTCTTCAGAAGCGAAGGCTCTGACCAGCGCATCCACATTGTCCTCCACCCACCGCACCAGGTCGCCACGGATGGCCTGCGGTACAGGGGCAATGGCAGCGTCGAAGTCAAAGTCAGGGAAGGTGTTCCGAAGATGGCTGAAGACGCGGGACAACGCGCGCCCGAGCAGGCCGCGGCTTCCCTCTTCCACGAGCTGGCGAGCTCTATCGGACCGAGCCTCCAGGCGCATCACCACGTCACCAAAGAAGCACAGATGACCGGCGTAGTCGTTCGAGTGCGGCTGCGAAGCATTCTCGTCACAGACATGGCCCAACGCCGCGTTGGCCCTGACCCTGAGGTCCTGGAGCATCGGGGCGTGCTCGTGCTCCAGCGTCCGCCGCAGGAGCACTTCCTCCCGACTCTGTCGCACAACGGACTCGGCATCATCAACCCACTTCTGAAGTGAGAGCAGCTCGGCATGGGCAGAAGCCAGTTCTGCATGCGCCGTAACCAGGGCGGCTACCGTGGCCTCCTCGCGCCTCTCCGTTTCGGCCAGCATGGGCCTGAGGGCGGCGTCCCTACCCGCATCCTCCATTCCCGCAAGCTTCAACCTCAAATCATACCTACCTTCAAGATCCGCGTGAGCCTCGGCCACCCGGCGATCAACCTCCTCCTGAGCCCTGGCCTCGCGCGCATTGACGGCGTCTTCTGCTTGAACGACTTGTCGCTCCCTCGTCTCCAGCTGCTCAAGCTCAAGGCTATGCTCCACAGCCTCCAGAGCCAGCGCCCCCTCGCGCTTCCGGATCTCTTCTTCCTCGATGGGCGTCCCCCTCAGCGACGCAAGGGCGGCCTTGCGCGCCTCCACCTGCTGCTCCAGGGACGCACTCCAGGCCTCGAGCTCCCACACGCGCTTCTCCGCAGCCTTGCAGCGGCGGTCGACCTTGCGAGCCTCCTCCAGAGCTTGGGAGCAAGCTTCATGGGAAATCTTGAGGGATGCCTCGGCCTTCGTGTTTTCAAGATCGCATTGGTAGCGGCCAAGGTTGATGGCCACCTTCAGCTTATGTCGTCCCTCCACCAGCTGAAGACCCTCAGCCTTGAGGCGTGCGTCGACATCCGCAACTTCACCACCAAGTCGGTTCATCGCGCCCATTGCCTCCATGAATAGCTCGTGGCGAATGACACTTCGTTCGCGCTCAAACTCAAGCGCACAACCCACCTCGTCCTCTGCCGCGGGGGCCGCGGGTGGGGCGTGGCATAACGAACCCCCTCCCAGCAGGGGGCTAGGGGCTGATGCTGCCCCGGGCTCCAGCCAGGCCTCGTGAGGGGACAACCCTAGGGGTGCCGGGCTACGGAGAGCAGTCAGGCGCCGTCTCACTGCGACCACCCGAGGCCTCCGGAGCTCCGGCCTCGGGAGCAGCGTGCTGCGCCGTCTCAGCAACCGACATCTCGGAGGGAGAATCACGAGTCCCTGGGGGCGACGCCCTAGGGGCCCCAGGCGGCGTCTGCGCGTCGGCACTCGTGCCGCCAGCTTCCGTCGGTGCTCGCCCCCCTGCATCCACATTTGGGACGAGCTCGGCGCCAACAACAAAGAAGGGAACCACATTGATAGGGTTCTCGCGGGACCCCACCGAGCCATCCGGGCGCTACCCCCACTCATCAAAAGGAGGCATGCTCTTTGCAAATTCGGCATTGTTCTTGCAGCGGTACATCAGACAGCTCTTCCCAGTCAAGTCGTCCGGCGGAGGGACACCTGCCAGGACCTCGAGCACCGTTTGCCGCGTCTTAAGAGGGAGCCCAGACTCCTGAAACCTCATGTGGTCCTGACTGCTGAGCAAGGCCCACATCGGGCGAGAATGGTGCTGAAGCGGGGCGACTCGGCGTTTGACAAACTCCTTCACCACCATGGGCGCAGTCATGCCGCTGTCCTTCAACCTCCTCAGCCTGAGCCAGATGGGGACGAGACGGGGGCTCGCGAGCTTCTCGTGGCCCCAGCCAGAGTTGGGAACGGTGGGTGCAGACGGGGATTGGAGTAGAGGGCTGAGCACCCCGACGTCGACAAACACCCACTGTGTCCGAAACTCGCTCGTGGATGGAGGAAGCTCGAAGTCGATTCCCGCGCCCACCGTTGCGGCCACAGCTGGAAGCCCACACACCCCGAGCTTTGCCGAGGATCAATCAGATGCAGTGAGAAGAAATGACGAAGAAGGGCCACAGAAGGAGTGATGCCCACCATGGCTCACACACGAAGGCAAAAGACAGCAAGAAGAGTCATGGATTGGGGGTCGAGATGCAGCATGTGGATCTGGTAATGTTCAAGCACTGCGTTGAAGAAGGCAGAGAAAGGGGGATCAGGCCGGCCCAAAGGGCGTCGATGAAGATCGGGACCTCGGTGGCTGCCCGGGCAATGCGAGCGTGAGACGCAGGCCAGGCCACCATCTCCCCCCACTCGTTGAAACTGGTGGCGAGCATGGGACGCACCTTGTCCATGGCCTCGTCATTGAGCACCAGGGATCGGCCGACTGTGGGCTCGACGACCGAAGGCGCTCTCGGCGAAGACAGAGGCTTCTTCCCCTTGTCTGCTTGTTTCGGCACCATGGCGATGAAGTGGGCAGTGTGTATGTCAGATTGGAGCAGAGTCTCGAGGAAGCAGAGGGATTAGGTAAGCAAGGCGTGGGCAATGGAAGAATAACTGTGTTCGTAGCGGGGGCCGCATAGCTAGGCGGACTCCAAGGCAGCATGGGGAAGCGGAGACGCCCACGTCCAATCAACCGCCATGCGTCGTACGAGGCCGTAGGCTTTTGGGGGCCCGCGGCGCTCCGCACTTGACCTTTGACTTCGCCTCGAAGCCAAGCCCGAGCGCGCCTTGGGCCCGGGGGCTACTGTCGGCGTTCTGGGAATGGGGTTCCCCAGACTTGCCTGCCTGCGGCCCACGGCGTGGCTAAGCTAGCAGGCCTGTACGGCCCATCTTCATCAACAAGGCATTCAAGACCCTCGCGAGGGGCCAAGCCTCGCAAGGCGGATGACGCAAGACCTCCTCAGGAGCGGCCTCACCCAGCAGGCTCACGAGTGGCAGAGAGATCAAGGCAAGGCAAACCTCGCGAGGCTCTCATGACGTGAGCCATGATGATCGACACCAGCCAGGCGCCAGCAGGCGGGCGCCAGCGCATGCAATGTCCTTGTTTCCTCTTTGGTGCTAAGGGGGCAGGCGCAGGCGCAGAGTACCGAGGCATCAAACAAAGGTTCCCACATCGGTGCAACAAGACTAGGACTGGAAGGACGGCATGACGGAGGTCACCATGGAGCCCAAGGTGGCGTCACCACCAGAGCCTTTTGCACGCGAAGACTACTTTTGTCAGGATAAGCTGTACTAGTTGTCCCCTTTCAAACTGGCCGTTGTTGGCTCCCTTCCCACTCAATATTTGGGGAGAGGACCAGGGCCTATATAAGTAGAACTAGCTACCACAGTAGAGGGCAAGCTAACCTGACCTAGAGCCAGCCCTTAGCCACACACCAAGCTCAAGACCACCTCAACCTCAGGAGGTTGTTCTCCCACTTGTACTGTTCTTCATCAGCCCAAGAGGCAATCCACCACCGCCACACTGGAGTAGGGTATTACACCACAACGGGGCCCAAACCAGTATAAATCTTGTGTCTTTGTGTTGCGAGTTCATCGAGTTCGTCCGCGAGATCTTAGCGAGCTAGGGCGTGGATCGGTAGGGAGGAAATCTTCGCGCGCACCCAGTGTTCGAACCTTAAGGGTTTTGCCGGAACCCGTGATCCGACAAAACCTGCGAGATCAAGACTATTTAAGCTTATGGGTAGGATAAGGTAATGAGGTGGAGTTGTGGCAAGCGCTAAGCAAAATATGGTGGCTAACATATGCTAATAAGAGTAAGAAGAGAAGCTACGCAACAGTCGTGAAGCTAGAAGTGATCAAGAAGTGATCCTGAACTACTTACGTTCAATCATAACCCAAAACCGTGTTAACTTCCCGGACTCCGCCGAAAAGAGACCATCACGGCTACACACGCGGTTGATGCATTTTAATTAAGTCAAGTGTGAAGTTCTCTACAATCGGATATTAACAAATTCCCATCTGCCACATAACCGCGGGCACGGCTCCCGAAAGTTTATACCCTGCAGGGGTGTCCCAACTTAGCCCATCACAAGCTCTCACGATCAACAAAGGATATTCCTTCTCCCGGAACAACCCGAACAGACTCAGAATCCTGGTTACAAGACATTTTGGCAATGGTAAAATAAGTCCAGCAAGACCTCCCGATGCACCGACCTAGCCTGATAGGAGGTGCGCGGTCTCATTCTCAGGGTACACCGGATGAGCGAAGCGTACAGGTATATGCCAGATACCCCAAGTTGCCAAGGGGCGGCCCCGCACGGTGGTCTAGTTTGGACCAACACTCATGTGGAGCACTGGCCCGGGGGTTGATTAAGTCCACGGGGTCCGGAAAGTCCCTATGCAAGTTTTTAGTTGTTATAGGCAAATGGTAAAACCAAGGTTGGGCCTTGCTGGAGGAGTTTTATTCAAAGCGATCTTTCAAGGGGGTCCCATAACCCCAACCGCATAAGGAACGCAAAATCAAGGAACGTAACACCGGTATGACGGAAACTAGGGCGGCAAGAGTGGAACAAAACACCGAGCAAAAGGCCAAGCCTTCCACCCTTTGCCAAGTATATAGATGCATTAATTAAAATGAGAGATATTGTGATATCCCTACATGTTCCAACATGGAGCAATCTTCACTTCACCTGCAAATAACAACGCTATAAGAGGGGCTGAGCAAAAGTGGTAACATAGCCAAAAAATGGTTTGCTAGGAAGGTGGGTTAGAGGCTTGACATGGCAATATGGGAGGCATGATAAAAAAGTGGTAGGTAGCGTGACATAGCGATAGAACGAACAACTATCAAGCAAAGATAGAAGTGATATCGAGGGTAATGGTCATCTTGCCTGCAAAGTTCTTAGAGTTAACGAAAGCTTGCTCGTCGTAACCGTACTCAACAGGTTCCTTGTTCACGAACTCGTCTCCCGGGTCTACCCAAAGCAAGAACACAAGCAACGGAACAACAATCAATCACGGTGCAATGCACAAGCAACATGATGCAAGACATGGCATGGTATGCAAGGTATGATGTGCAATGCATATGGGTACTCCTGAAGGAAAAGTATGATCAAGGCATCAAATTGGCAAACCAAGCATCCATTGGAAAGAGAGAGTTATTTCGGTCGAAATCGATATAAGGATCACCGGAAACGGATGCACGGTTTGCAAATGACGAGTAAAACAAGAATGATGCAAAACTGCTTAAAACAGCAACATGGCCAGTTAGATGCAAGGTAAAAATATACTAAAGCACCCAAACATGAAAACACAAAGCATGCCAGTGAAGTACAGGTGAAGCTCTAAAAATTATGAACACTGAGCTACTGCTAGAAACGCCTAGAACAAGTCTAAAACAGCATGGCAAGACTGCAAAAGTTAACAGCTTAAGGGACTTGGCAGAAATTCATGCATCAAGACAGGAACAACATTAGGTAGCAAAGTTTATGCATAGCAAACTATATGCTACAGAGACATATCATGCCAAACAAAGGCATGGCATGCTATTATAAAGACATAGGACAAAACTCCCTTACGGAACTTTAACCAAAGATGCATGGAAAATATGGTAGCACCCATGCAAACAAGGCAAATGATATGACTGTTACAGACTTAGAAGAATTTCATGTCATGGCAATATGCAGATCATGATGGCATCTTTGCAAGCTTGTTGCACTCATCACAGTTCAGGATCACTTCTTGATCACTTCTAGCTTCACGACCGTTGCGTAGCTTCTCTTCTTACTCTTATTAGCATATGTTAGCCACCATATTTTGCTTAGCGCTTGCAGAAGCTCCACCT
Source organism: Triticum aestivum (assembly GCF_018294505.1). Lineage (NCBI taxonomy): Eukaryota > Viridiplantae > Streptophyta > Magnoliopsida > Poales > Poaceae > Triticum > Triticum aestivum. Next base: position 388,403,099 of record NC_057805.1, read on the forward strand.
CATTACCTTATCCTACCCATAAGCTTAAATAGTCTTGATCTCATGGGTTTTGAAATTGCTGAGTCCTCGTGACTCACAGATACTACCAAAACAGTTGTAGGTGCTGATGATACTGATGCAGGTGATGTTACCGAACTCAGGTGGGAGTTCGACGAGGACCTTGGTCGTTACTATGTTTCGTTTCCTGACGATCAGTAGTGGAGCCCAGTTGGGACGATCGGGGATCTAGCAGTTGCGTTTATCTTCTTTTCATTTGGTTGTCTGTAGCCGGACTATGTGTGCATTTTGGATGATGTATGAATTATTTAAGTTGTTGAGGATATAGACCTTAGAGTCACCCGCCAGGAGGGGCCGGGTTACTCATATGGTCATTACCAGAAGCCCGGCGCCAATCTTGAAGACGGTGGGCCAAAGATGGGCTTAAGACCCGGATATGGCTTAAGGCCCGTAGTTACAATCATTATTATGGTAGAACTTGTAGTGTAAGGCAAGAATAGTTGAGAGTCCGAGCCGGACACTCTTATGAGCCGGCCGGGACTCTGAGAGCTGCTGGGCGTCAGCCTCCCTATATAAGGGACGACCCGGCAGCGGTTTAGGGGCAAGAACAATCTCATTGAGAACCGGGCATAGCAGTTTAGCTCCCTGGTGATCATAACCCTAATCAATACTACCTCAAACTGGACGTAGGCTTTTACCTTCACTGTAAGGGGCCGAACCAGTATAAACCCTCGTGTTCCTTGTCCCGCATTAACCCCTTCAAGCTTCCTAGTTGCGATGGCTCCACGACTAAGTCCTAGCTCGAGGACATCTGCCGTGACAATTCCACGACAGTTGGCGCCCACCGTGGGGCCAGTGCAAGGTGGATTTGAGTTCTTGAAGGGCAGCTTCGAAGGGCTCAAGGGATACGCTGTGGGCCGGATGACCAAGAGTCGTCGCGGCAAGCTCTACATCGACGATGCAAACTAGGGCCCCGACGCCGGCTCAATTGAGTACGGGTACCGGGTCCCCTTCGGCGGAATTCATGTTTTCATTGGCAAGATTGGTGAGCCGGGCCCCGAGCCGGATCTCTGCGCCGATCTCATCGAAACGGCTCAGCGTGCACGACCCGCCCGGGCCTGGCCTGCCTTAAGGCGCGCTTTTGTGGGATGTATCCATGGAGGGCCCTCTGATCTATCTGGGTCTGGTGATGAGGCGGCCGCCGGCTCTGACGGCGAGTCGGCCACCGATGAGTCAAACTCGTTGTATCAACTTGAAGATGGCAGGCTCATGGGTTGTTCCGATGGTGACAGTATTCCGGACCCGTTTGAGCCGCCAAGTCAGGTTGGAGTCTTTATGGCTGGCGCGCAGCCTGTTCAGAACCCCGCTGCTGGAGCGGGAAACCCGGTGCCTTCTCCGGCTCAGGTGCTGATGGATCTCACGGACAAGATGACGGCCCTGTTAACCGCCACGGTTGACCCGGCGGATCAAGCTCAGCATGATGCGGAGGTGGCACAGTTAAAATTGGATCTAGTGAAAGCTAAGGAGGAGCTTGCAGCGGAAGGGATCAGGATGGCTGCAGAGAGGGCGGCTCTCGATGCCCAAACTCAGCTGATCCAGGCGCAGTCCTTCCAACTCACGATGGATCAGAACGCGTCCAATGAGGTCATGAGAAGGAGGCATCAAAAGACCCAATCTTGACTCCCTCCGGTTTACGATCCACGCAACCTCTTCAACACGCCAGGTGCAGGGTCTAGTAACCCGCCAGGGGTCATAGTGCCTGGGTCTGGAACCCCTATTCAGCCACGAGTGATGGGGCCTCCCAAGGTGCCCCCTGCCCCGCCTCAGTACGTGCCAATACCCCCGGGTCATTATAATAACCCGCTGGAGAACATGGTCGCTGCGGCAGCACGGCTGGCGGCTCTCCCAGTTGACGGCGACTCTCCGACGGCAATTGAAACCCGCCGGGTCAGGGAACTCCTTCAGACAGCACTGGCGCAGCAAGAGGCGTACTCCTACAGCCGGGACAGGATCCACTCGACCCCTCGTCCAGGCCTGAGCCCGAGTTATAGAAGACACATGGTCTGAGGGACCGGCTCAAGTAACGTCCGACGCCATGACCCGCCTCCTGGCCATGGCCCGGCTCATAATGGAGCCTTTCACGCAGCAGACCAGGACAGAGCGCGGCAAGAGGCGGAGCAAATGCCTCAATTGACGGCTTACCAGACCCCCCGGCTTATCCGACGACTTCTGTCGACATGGGTATCCCTACCAGGACCGGGGGTGTCCCTTGTTTAGTGCCAGCTATCCGTAATGAACGTCTACCTAAGGACTTCAAAGGCCCTAGGAAGGTGCCTAATTACACAGCTGACTTACAACCCACAGCCTGGATTGAGAGTTACGAGATGGCCATGGAGCTGCTGGAGGTCAGTGAGGCGGCAATGGCCAAGTACTTCACCATGATGTTGGATGGAACCGCCCGCACTTGGTTAAAAGGGCTGCCACCTAATTCCATCGGGTCTTGGGCTGAGCTGAAAGCCCGTTTCATCCAAAACTTCAAAGATACCTATAGGCAGTCCATGTCAATTGTGGATTTGACTAACTGTAAGCAGCAGGAGGGTGAGTCTACGACACATTGGGTTCGCCGGGTTAAGGAGATCATACACTCGTCAGACAAGATGGATTCCGGCTCAGCAGTTTTAATGCTGGAGCAGAATTGTCGTTTTGTGCCCCTGAAGATGAAACTCGGGCGGCTTAAGCGCGACTGCAGTGATATGGGTACACTAATGGCGGCTCTTGTCAAGTACGCCGATTCTGATGGTACCAAGGATCCCCCTTCAGATGATGAAAGGACAGGGAAGGGAAAGAAGAATGGCAATGGCAAGGGTCCTCAGCATAACCCGGGGAGCCAAGGAGGAGGCAAGCGCAAGGCAGATGGCAGCCTAGAGTTTGTAGCCAACGCCAGCTCACAAGGGAATAACCAGCGACGTAAGGGGAGACCCCCTCCCCGAGGCGGCGGGTCAGGCCCGACGCTGGAGCAGCTGTTGTATGAGCCTTGTCCAAGGCACGGCTCTAGAGAGAAGCCAGCGACTCATCTATGGAAGGACTGTGCAATCATGAAGGCCTTTAAGAATTACAATGGCCCGGGCGGCGGCTCAGGCGCCGGCGGTTTTCATGGCCCGGGCGGCGGCTCAAATTCTAATCCTCAAAACGGTCAAGGGGGCTTCAATCAACAGTCTGGCCAGGGTCATCAACAGCAGCAGGGGGGTTATCAGACCAACCCAAAGCAGCTTAGCGGTGGACAGTACCATGTGTTTACCACCAGCCTGTGTAAGCGAGATCAGAAGCTTCATAAGAGGGCTGTGAATGTTGTAGAGCCGGCGGTTCCACGCTACTTGCGGTGGTCTGAGCAGCCTATAGTGTGGAGTAGGGAGGACCACCCTCCCCGGGTGGATAACCCGGGCCACTTGGCCCTAGTGGTGGCTCCTCAAGTGGGAGGATATAAGTTCACTAAGGTACTCATGGATGGAGGCAGCAGCATCAACATCCTCTATTATGAGACGTTCCGTCGTATGGGGTTGATTGATAAGAACCTCAGCCAGTCCAACACTATTTTCCATGGTGTGGTACCTGGTAAGTCGGCTTATCCAGTCGGCAAGATCGAATTGGAAGTGGCCTTTGGAGATGAGAACAACTACAGAGTGGAGAAATTGACCTTTGAGGTGGTTAAGATAAGAAGCCCGTACCATGCTATATTTGGGTGGCCGGCTTATGCCAAGTTCATGGCTCGGCCGTGTTATGTGTACTTACAGCTCAAGATGCCAGGTCACAACGGGACCATTACGGTTCACGGCAGCCGGAAAGTGGCCCTGGAGTGTGAGGAAGGCGATGCAGCCTATGCAGAATCTGTTTGTGCAATAGAGGAGTTGAAGTTTTACAAGGACAATGTTGACCCAACTGATATGACCTCTCTGAAAAAGCCGACCATGGAGCATGAGCCGGCAATGAAATTTAAGTCAGTTGATGAGACTAAACTTGTTGATTTCGTTCCAGGAGACTCATCTCAGCAATTTAGCATCAGTGCCAATCTGGATCCAAAATAGGAAGGCGCGCTCATCGAGTTCATCCGTGAGAATAGGGACATCTTCGCATGGAAACCTTCTGACATGCCAGGTGTACCTAGAGAACTCGATGAGCACACTCTCAATGTCGATCCGAAATTTAAGCCGGTCAGGCAGTTCCTTCGGCGGTTTAATGAAGAGAGGTGGAAAGCTAATTGTGAAGAGGTGGCCCGGCTCTTGGCGGCCGGGTTTATTGTTGAAGTCTTTCACCCAGAGTGGTTGGCTAACCCGGTGCTCGTGCTCAAGAAGAACGGCACCTGGCGGATCTGTGTGGACTACACGGACTTAGACAAGGCGTGTCCGGCTGATCCTTTTGCCCTCCCCCATATTGATCAAATCATTGATGCTATGGCAGGTTGTGCACGCTTAAGTTTCTTGGATGCTTATTCCGGATATCATCAAATTAAGATGGCAGTTAAGGACCAGGAGAAGACGGCGTTCATCACTCCCTTTGGAGCCTTCTGCTATGCGTCTATGCCCTTTGGACTCAAGTGTGCACAGGCGACTTACCAGCGTTGTGTACAGAACTGTCTTCATAAACAGATTGGGTGCAATGTTCACGCTTATGTGGACGATATTGTGGTTAAGTCCATAAAAGAGGAAACCCTGATAGATGATTTAAGGGAAACCTTTGATAATCTCCGGGTCTACAAGATGATGCTTAACCCGGCCAAGTGCGTTTTTGGTGTTCCTGCAGGCAAGCTCCGGAGAAGATCAAGGCCATCACCTCCCTGGCTAAGCCGGCCTGTATAAATGACGTTCAGCGTTTGGCGGGTCGCATCGCTGCTTTAAGCCGTTTTATAAGCCATTTGGGTGAGAAGGACATGCCATTATACCAGTTGATGAAGAAAACTGATAACTTTGTCTGGAATGATGCAGCTAATACCGCTTTTGAGGATTTGAAGAAGCAGCTGGCAGAGCCCCCAGTCCTTGCAGCTCCGGTTGATAAAGAGCCCTTATTACTGTACATGGCGGCAAACACACGAGCCGTCAGTGTGGCTGTGGTGGTGGAACGCAAGGAAGAGGGTAAGGAGCATCCGGTTCAGCGGCCGGTTTATTATGTCAGCGAAGTGCTTATCGAGTCCAAACAGCGGTATCCACATTGGCAGAAACTTGTTTATGGTGTGTTCATGGCAAGCCGGAAGCTTAAGCATTATTTCCAGGGTCATCCCATAACCGTGGTCAGTTCTGCCCCTCTTGGTGATATCATTCAAAACAGAGAGGCCACAGGGAGAGTGGCTAAGTGGGCTATCGAGCTCGGACCTCATGGTCTCAAATATGTGCCACGCACTGCTGTTAAATCTCAGGCCCTGGTGGATTTCATCAATGATTGGATAGAGTCACAAGTGCCCGAGCAAAAGCCGGATAACACATATTGGACTATTCACTTCGATGGGTCCAGGCAGTTGGAGGGCTCGGGGGCTGGAGTTGTATTGGCTTCCGCTAAGGGTGACAAGTTCCATTATGTGCTACAGTTGCTGTTTCCTTGCACTAACAACGCGGCTGAGTACGAGGCCTTGCTCCATGGTCTTCGGATGGCTAAAGAGATGAGCTTAAGCCGGGTAAGGTGCTTCGGCGACTCAGACTTGGTGGCTCAACAAGTATCAGGAAAGTGGGATTCCAAGGACCCTCTCATGGCGGCTTATCGCCGCGAGGTTGATGCCATTGCTGGGCACTTTCAGGGTTACCAAGTGGAACACATCGATCGCAGGAAGAACGAGGCGGCGGATGCTTTAAGCCGGCTGGGCTCTCAGCGAAAACCGGTGCCGCCTAACACTTTCCTGGACGTCCTGTATAGCCCTTCTGTTAAGTTGCCTACAGAGGAAGACTTGGCTGTCCCTAACCCGGAGGCACGACTGGTGGCGGCTCTCCATATCATACCAGACTGGACAATGCCATATCTGGCTTACATGACCCGGGGCGAGTTGCCTGAGGATGAAACTTTGGCCAGGCAAATAACCCGGCGGGCTAAGTCAATGATTGTTATCAATGGGGAGTTGCACCACCGCAGTGTTACGGGGGCGTTTCAGCGTTGTGTTTCCCCTGAGGAAGGTCAAGAGATCTTACGTGAGATCCATGAAGGGGATTGTGGCCATCACACGGGCTCAAAGTCTCTTGTGGCCAAGGCTTTTCGTCATGGTTTTTATTGGATGACGGCTCATCCGGATGCAGAGGACTTGGTCAGTAAGTGTGATGGTTGCCAAAAGTTCTCACGACGGGCTCATGTGCCGGCTCAGGAGCTAAGGATGATCCCAATCACTTGGCCCTTTGCGGTCTGGGGGCTTGACATGGTTGGGCCTTTTAAAAGGTCCAAGGATAAGAAGACCCATCTCTTGGTGGCAGTTGACAAGTTTACCAAGTGGGTTGAAGCGGAGCCAGTTAGCAAGTGTGATGCAGCCACGGCGGTTCAGTTTATGAAAAAGGTGATCTTTCGCTTTGGTTTTCCACACAACATTATAACTGACAATGGCACCAATCTCTCCAAAGGCACCATGGAGGAGTTTTGTCAACGAGAGCATATCCGACTTGATGTTTCCTCAGTGGCTCATCCTCAATCCAATGGTCAAGCTGAGAGAGCTAATCAGGAGATTCTGAAGGGTATCAAGCCCCGGCTTTTGGTCCCTTTGCAACGGACGCCGGGTTGTTGGGTGGAGGAGCTGCCCTCCGTGTTATGGAGCATTAACACTACTCCTAACAGGTCTACCGGCTTCACGCCTTTCTTCATGGTTTATGGGGCAGAGGCCGTCCTCCCCAGTGACATCCGTCATGATTCACCACGAGTGGCGGCTTATGTTGAGGCGGATAATGAACAGGCGCGCCAAGATGCTCTTGACTTGTTGGACGAACAACGTGATGTGGCAGCAGCCCGTTCAGCAATTTACCAACAAGACCTGCGCCGTTATCATAGCCGCCGGGTTAAATCCCGGGTCTTCCAGGAAGGCGATCTCGTGCTCCGGCTCATCCAGGATCAAACAGATGCACACAAGTTATCCCCGCCTTGGGAAGGGCCCTTTGTGGTCAGCAAGAACTTGCACAACGGGTCGTATTACCTCATTGACATTCGGGAGCACAAAGATTCACGTAAGTCGGAGGAAGAGACCCGTCGGCCGTGGAACATAGCTCAGCTTCGGCCTTACTACACTTGAGCCACCGGCTCTCATAATGTACATATTTCTCTCAGCCATGTATATATTATGATAAGCAATAAAGCAGGACCTCTGTCCTTTTTTCTCTTCCAAATATGCACGTGTTGTTTTCATTGCATGATTCCATGATGACTTAAAGGAGGATCCAGTTTATGATCGTATTCGAATCTAGCCGTAAGCAATAAGGTCACTTGGGGGCTTCCTGTTCAAACATGGGTCGTATTCGAACCAAAGAGAACATAGCTGTCGATACCCATTTGATTGGCAAAGTGCCGAGCTCATTGGGAGGTTTTCTCTGATCATATTTGAATCATAGTTTAACCCCTTTGAGAACCGACGTGGATCGTATTCGAATCAGCGTCGTTAAACAATTCTTAGAATCACTTGAGGGCTTCCTGTTCAAACATGGGTCGTATTCGAACCAAAGAGAACATAGCTGTCGATACCCTCTTGATTGGCATCGCCACACCCACTGGGGGCTATATGATCGTATCCGAATCTTAGCTTAACCCCTTTGGGCCGGGTCTCTGGTCGCATTCGAACCGGAAGCCCCTAAGTTCTTCCACTTTATCACAAGTTTTCTCTGATTATGTCAAGGTGTGCACAGCCGGGTCTCGCTTGGCCGGTTTAAATTTTGATTTCCAGTGTTGGTTGAACACAATGGGTGTTATTAAGACAGGTACACCGGAGTTAAGGTACCAACCTTATTACCCGGGTTATCTAAACCGGAAGTATGCTTGCAGACCGCTAACTGTGTTATTACGGCTGTATTAAGGACATGCCTGAGAACCAGTCTTTTTTGATTCATATTCCGGATTATATATCTGAAACATATGATTCTGAGGGCGGTAAGCCGCCTGGAGACTTGTGATCCATCTTTTTATGCAGGATAGTTAAAGGCAATTATTTGCGACTAAGGGGAATGAATGACCCGGAGAAATGTAAAGGAGATAACTTCGATAAAACTTCAAGCATTCAAGGCGTGCACGATGACACAGCAAAAATAAAGTGTTGGTCCTACTCTATTACAAGACTCGTTCAGTCCAAAAGGGTGAGGCATTGTTTGGTAAACCGCCAGCCGAGTTACGACGCTTGCTCAGTTGAAGTCTCCGGCTCGTTCCTATCTTCTCCTCCGGCTGATCCCAAGACCTGGAAAGTCGATGTCTTCCAGTCGATGCCGCTGAGAGCTTCAAATTGGGCTTCCTCGTCAATTAACCCGGCCGAGTCAATCTCCGGGCCGAAAGTGTGCTGTCGAGCTGGCGGGATCAAGTTGAGGGCTTCATAGCGAGGGGTTGGGATCCTCTGATTCTCCGCATTGTAACCCGGCTGGTACTTGGTCAGATCTGTATCGTTGCCAATAAGAGTAGCCACCGGGCGTACAGCCTTCACGCAAGCTGCGAAGTCCTTCTGATCAAAGGCGGTGCCGTCTTCCTTCAGGCTTGGGTAGCCGAGGGCGATGTCCGCCGGGTCTAGCTCTGGCAAGAACGCCTTGGCCCGGCTCAGCGCAGCGATTGCTCCAGCTCTTGCAGAGGCCCGTCGCAGCCATTGGATCCGCTGAGGCAGAACGGCGAGCCGGCGCAGGACTTCTGCCAGGTGAGTCGGCACCTCGTTGGATAGGGCCACCACAGCTAAGGCACGCTGTGACCCGGTGTAGAGCTGCTCCACCAGGGTATACACGACCTTCAGCTTGGTTACCACGCTCTCGTTGAGGTTGGCACTTCTGGGACCTGTTTAACAGTCAGATAAGCCGCCGACAAGGATGAAATTATGAGATATAAACATTCTAAACTTGATGAAAGCCGGCGCGACGACTTACCGAAGATTGCGGCCACCATCTAGGACACTTGGCGCTTTAGGCCGGAGAGCTCGGCGGTCTTCTCGGAGAGAGCCTTCTCCGCCTGTTCAGCCCGGTTCACCAATGCGGCCTTTTCTTCGGCCCACGCCTTCCGCTCAGCGTCGAACTCCGTCTTCAGCTTTTCTTGCGCGGCGATGCTGGACACGAACTTGGCATTTTCCTTCCGGGTCTCCATCTCTTGCACCTTCAGCCGGCTCTTGACGTCAGCAAGGTCAGCCTCAAGCTTCTTGCTAGCAGCCTGTATAAATTTCCGGGTTATGGCATGAATAGTTACTATATAAGTCCCAAGTGTTTTCCAAGCAAAGACACTTGGAACTTGGGGGCTAATGTATATTGAACGTATCTATCTACAAACTGCCGGCTGAATTGAGTAAGCCGGAACCTAAGTCTACAACATATTCAATCATAAGTCGTTGACTTGGGGGCTAGCATGGTAAAGGTAACTATGCAGTAAGTAAGAGGACAGTAGAATGATACCTCAGATTTCTGCTGGATCTGGTTCACTATGGCAACCTCTGCGTCCCGGCTCTTGTGTACTTGGCTGATGTAGCCAGAGACGAGCTCTCCAATGCTCAGGTTGGTGTAGTCGGAGAGGTCCAGGTTCACCCGGTGGGACTGCAGCAACTCCCCCTTAGCGGAGCACTTGGCCAGCACGGTAGGTCTCCCCGGCTCAACGAACTCCGTCCGGGTGATTACCACGTCTGGGTCGTCTGCTGGTGGAGCCGAGCTGGAAGCCTCCGGGTTAACAGAAGCTTCTGTAGTTGTCTTGGTAGTTGGGGCAGCGGCCTCAGGTGCCTTGTCGGTTGGAATGGTGGCTTCGGGGGTGGAGGCAGCTGGCGGTTCTTGAGCCGTCACCTCCGGTTCAGGTAAATCCGGCACTCCGGCTGACTTGGTCTTCTTCGCTCTCTTGGTGAGCTTTGCCTGGGCACTGAAAGGACAGAAACGTTAAGCACAAAAAGGGTAAGTACAGACAAGTATAATATGAGATGGTTGTCATTACCCGGGCGCGGTCTTGAAAGCCGGAAGACTCGACTGCATAGAGTCGCCCGAAGAGGGGGAGGTCTCCTGATAAGTTGAGTCAGAAGAATTGAGTGGCTGACGGATAACACCCGCCAACGGATGAAAAGGGTACAAGTGGGAAATAACCTCAGTTCGGCGCTTCCTTGATGTGTCAGGTAACCCGGAGGAGAGGTCGGTGTCCTTGTTGTTCCGGGTGTGACGCCGGCTTTCATGAACCTGTCGCTTCAAAATAAATTGAGGGTCTTGATAAGCTAAAGGATGTGAAAAGCTTACTTTCCGAATTACCCTTCCGACTTTCAGCTTTGGCAAGGGCTCCGAGTCGGAGGAAAGTGACATTACCTCTTCAACCACCGGGTTACTTGCGCCGGTGTCATCCTGTCAATGAGCAAGTATGGATAAGGCGGACAGCAACAAACAACAAATACAGCAAGGACTTAAAGGCTCAGGGGTTATCTCTGACTTGGAGCTGTCGCTTAATTGCATCAGCTCTGAAGCAGTAGGCCTGCTTCCTTTCTTGCGAGGGGCGGCTTTCTTGGCGGCTTTCTTTGCCTTCCTGGCCTTCTTGGCCGCCTCATGGTCGTATTTGACCCGCCAGAATTTGTCATCAGCCTGAAAAATGCAATGAGATTTTCTTAAAACAATTCAGATGAAAGTCATGTACAGATAAGATGTTCAGATCAGTGGCTTACCGCTGGGGCTGGGTTGGTCTTGCAGAAGGGGGCTAGCCTGGTCCTTCCGCAGTCTGCCAGGCTCTCATTCAAAAGAGCCTTGGTCATTTCTTCTGCAACGTCTTCAGGAAGATCGTTGCGGCTGTGTCTCTGAGGGTCATCTTTTCGGCCCGTGTACTCACACATTAAGCCGGGGCGGCGGCTCAATGGGATCACCCGCCATGAGATCCAGACCCGGACCAGGTCGATTCCGTTCAGACCATTGCCCAGGAGAGCCTTGATCTTGTTGATAGTGGGGAGCAGAGGCTGGCGCTCCGCTTGAGTCAGCTTGTCTGACAGTGGGTGAGTCGGCTCCAGACGCAAGGGGCGAAAGCCGGGCAACGGACTCTCGTCAGCCGGCGACGTGTCTTGGCAGTAAAACCACGTCAGATTCCAGTCCTTGGGGTGGCTGGGCGGCTCTGCGTAAGGGAAAAGGCAGTCCCTACGCCGCTGGATGGAGATGCCACCTAACTCCAGACTTGGCCCGTTGGCGCACTCATTCTGACGGTTTAAATAAAAAAGCTCTCTGAAGAGCAGCAGACTAGGTTCCTCTCCAAGTTAAACCTCGCAGAATACTTGGAAGTTGCAGATGTTGGACACTGAGTTGGGTCCTATGTCTTGAGGCGGCAAATCGAAGAAGTTTAGAACGTCTCTAAAAAACTTTGAGCCGGGCGGTGCGAAGCCCCGGCTCATGTGATCCGCAAAAATCACTACCTCCCCATCCTTTGGCTGTGTTCTCTCTTCTGACGGGTCAGGGGCACGGTAGGACATGATGTCCTTCTTGGGCAGATATCCAGACTTAACAAAATCCGCTAGGGTCTCGTTGGTGACATTGGACCTCATCCAGTTGCAAGTAATGGAGGCTTTGGGAGCTTTGGGAGGCATGGTGAAAGTCGGCAGTCTATGATAAAAGGAAAAACGTCCGGGTTAATTATGAGCCAGAAGCAATCTACAGTTCAATATCAAGGTGGCGGCTTATAAGGGGACTAATGGTATACACTTAAGTGCATCGGGCTATTTAAGCCGCTGTGGGATTGAGAATAATTTGATTGTCTACAGGCCTTATCACAGCTAAGCCGGAAATTTTTGTGGCGCATGATTTTCTTTAAGCCGGAAGGTTCTACGGTGCGTGGTTTCTTTAAACCGGAACTGTGAACCGCCGAGATTCAATGATTGCAGTTTTTTACTAAGTGTGGTAAAACAGGTTTCACACATTGCAGTAAAAATTTTGGATCAAAATGGTCGGGTAAAAGAAAATTTTCTAGACCTAAAATACAGACGCAGGGGAGTTCTTGAGCTCGAATGAGGTTTTTATGCAGTGAAAAGAAGTCTACTTGTGTTTGAAATGGGTGCTAAAACATCTACCGCAGTGGTTCCATACGGGCTAAGATCAAAAAGGAGCTGTAAAAATGAAAACTACTGAAGAACTTGCGGGCGATGGCGAAGAACGCGGATGAACTACTCGAACCCTACCGCAGATCTGTTCTAGCAGGGCAGAAGAGGCTTACAGAGGCTGGTGAGTCGCGGAAGTCGTCGCGTATCTCTGGTCAGATCAGGGTGATGCAGCGGCCTGAGTTGATGACGACGAGGAGACCTGCGGCGGCGACAGCAGCAGAGCTCGGGCAGGGGAGCAGTGGCGCGAGGAAGAAGACGAAGGAGAGAGAGGTGGCTGGAGGCCCGTCGGGCCGGCCTATTTATAAGACAAGCTCATGAGTGGGCGCGAGGATCAAGGAGTCCACGGCATGGTTATCTCCTCACGAAACGCCTCGATTTTTGGGATGACAGTAAATGCAAAGATCCGTTGCGGATCTGGCGGAGTAAACAACGGGCTTAATGGAAGATGACGTCACGGCGGATTATCCGGAGTCCAGAGGATGACGTCACGCCGGGTTATGGCCTTCACACAAATGGTAAGCCGGAGATTTTTTCTGTCGAAAGAATTGAAGATTAACATGAGCCAGCTCAAATCATTCTGGGGCCTAATGTTGAGGATATAGACCTTAGAGCCACCCTCCAGGAGGGGCCGGGTTACACATATGGTCATTACCAGAAGCCCGGCGCCAATCTTGAATATGGTGGGCCAAAGATGGGCTTAAGACCCGGATATGGCTTAAGGCCCGTAGTTACAATCATTATTATGGTAGAACTTGTAGTGTAAGGCAAGAATAGTTGAGAGTCCGAGCCGGACACTCTTATGAGCCGGCCGGGACTCTGAGAGCTGCTGGGCGTCATCCTCCCTATATAAGGGACGACCCGGCAGCGGTTTAGGGGCAAGAACAATCTCATTGAGAACCGGGCATAGCAGTTTAGCTCCCTGGTGATCATAACCCTAATCAATACTACCTCAAACTGGACGTAGGCTTTTACCTTCACCGTAAGGGGCCGAACCAGTATAAACCCTCGTGTTCCTTGTCCCGCATTAACCCCTTCAAGCTTCCTAGCTGCGATGGCTCCACGACTAAGTCCTCGCTCGAGGACATCTGCCGTGACAATTCCACGACATAAGTATTGTGTGAAGTGGCGATTGTAAGCCAACTCTTTTTATCCCTTTCTAGTTCATTACATGGGATTGTGTGAAGATGACCCTTCTTGCGACAAAACCACAATGCGGTTATGCCTCTAAGTCGTGCCTCGACACGTGGGAGATATAGCCGCATCGTGGGCGTTACACTGATGCACAGGAAGAGCAGTTGAATATACAAACATTGTCGACAAATGCAACGAGAAATACAAAAAAGGACATCATGATATAATTCAAATATATGACGCTTGGCTAAACAGCATGGCATTACATAATTCACATATATAATGCCTTGCAATAAGATAGCATTGCATAATTCACATATATAATGTCTTGCAACAAGATGGCATCGCATAATTCAAATATATGGTAATTAGACACTAAACAGGTGGCATTCACACAAAGCATGTCTAAACTAAGCAAATGACGTAGCAATGCAAGATACCATACGCATGATATGAGCAACATAACCCTGCCAAGTTAGAGCATGCACCTCGAGGGGAAATAGGATTGGTCATCTGTCTCTGAATCCTCCTCTGAGGAGCTATCCGTAACCAGCAAGACATGCGCTTCGTCAGATAGCATTGTCTGCTCTGAAGACCTTGTTTCCACTTCAGATTCTTCCATGACCATGCTGAATGGCTGATGCACAGGAAGAGTAATTGAATGTACTAAAATTGTTGACAAATTTAACACATAATAAAAAAATCATGGCATGATATAATTCACATATAAGATGACTGGCTAACCAGGCTGGCATTGCAAAATTCACATATATGATGCCTGGCTAAACAAGATGGCATTGCATGATTCACATATATACGATAAAGAAACTAAACAGATGGCATTGACATAAAGCATGTCTAAACTAAGCAGATGACATATTTGATTTATACAGTAAGCAATGCAAGGCACCATATGCATGATATTATCAACATCAGCATGCCAAGTTAGAGCGAAGACCTCAGGGGGTAAATAGGAGTGGTCTTCTCCTTCCGAATCCCCCTCAGAACAGTCATCATCCTCTTGATTACGATCCAAATCGGGTGGAGGGGGGCTGCCTTTGTGCCCACCATGGAGCGACGTCTGCATGAAATTTTATTGCCACGCAAGGCTCGTCTCGTTTGCTCTACATGTTCAGTTCCATTGTGTACAATAACTGACATGCATAGGAATAAAACATAGTGAGATTATGTAAGGAGTGCATGCACAAATCCAGAGTGATGGTAGCAAACTGTGGATAGACCCAAAACCAATGATGGCAGGCAGATAATAGCTTTAGTTAAAAAATACAGATAATGGCTCGTTTAATGTTTGTTTGCACCCAACATGAAACTCATAGTAGACACCCGAGATTAACCAGATAGTAGACAAATAGTACTGATTGCTGCCCCAATATGTACCCCATAACCATTTAAAAACTCAAGTTTCAGCATTAGTTTGGACCTGACTCGGAGTCTAATAGGTGAACACGACGATAAAGTAGCATGTCATCATATTAAGCGATGCATAATGTAAGCAGACACGGAAGAGTGTGACCTCTCTTGCGGACCCGTGTAGTCCTCAAGGTCATCGGCTCAGTTGATGATGGTAATGCAGTTGTCATGGCTGCCGGCGGCGGGGAAGAAGATCTGAGGCGGAGAAAGACAGTCTGGAGAGCAGATCCCTGCTGTGGTGAACCCTTCCGTCATTGGAGCAGCTGAGCTGGGGTGGAACACAGCGCAGCAGGAGCAGGACAAACCACACAAGGTTTTCTTTGACACATATATGTAACAGAAGTAATTGTGTAAGGTCTTGTTTGAATTTGAGGATTCTAACAATGCAGGGATAGGAAATAGACAGGAATAGGATAGGAATGCACGTGCAAAACAGATAATTTAAAAACACAGGATTTCTACCAATCTAGGTGTTTGATTCACAAGAATTGGAAGATCACAGGATGCAAAGAAGCATGGTGAGATTAAGTCAAACCACAAGTGTACAACCTCTTTGGCGAAGCCATGTCGATCTCAGTGTGATTGGGTTGGTCGGTGAGGATGCTCCGGCTGACTTGGCTGTCGGAGGAGGGGAAGAAGATATTAGGCGTCTAGAGATGGAGCCCACGGTACTGCTCCGCTGTGATGGAGGGTTTCGTCTTTGGAGCAGCTCCGGTGAGTTGTACGACGCCGAGGCTGAAGCAGGACAAGAGAGACAACGTTAACCTGAGTGGAATTCTAATAGCATCTCCAATAGATGACGTAAAATACATAACCACAAAGTGCTAGATGTAAAATACATCAGCCGCTCATCTCTGAACTTAACTGTCGAAACTGAATTTAACTGTCGAAACTGAACTTAACTGTCAAAACTAAACTTTTCTGTCGAAATTGAACGCACTAGTAGCAGAAAAGCAGTAGCAGCAGTAGCACGTGCGAGAGCCGGGGCAGCTGGTCATGTAGCAACATCAGGTGAGGCTACCCTGAGCCGCCAGCCACCACCGGCCAAACAGGCGCCCCCCGCCGCCCGCGGCGGTGCGCCGCCCCGCCCCGCCCCAAAACCACTCCCCACCGCCGGTCCGCCGCCGCCCCAGCCATCCCTCTAGCCCCCCCTGCCAAGCTTTTTCTCCGGCGATCCCCACGCGACCGCCCCACCACCGCCGGCGACCACCGCCCCCACCATGAACCCTACGATAGATACTGGGGTACCTCTCTGTAGGATCGAAAGTATGTCTAGAGGGGGGTGATTAGACAACTTGACCAAATAAAAATCTAGCCTTTTCCCAATTTTAGTTCTTGGCAGATTTTAGCAACTTAGCACAAGTCAAGCAATCATCCTACACATGCACTTCTAAGAGTGTAGCAGCGGAATATAAAACAATTGCATATGAAGGTAAAGGGAGGAGTTTGAGGGAGCAAACGCAATGTTGACACGGAGATTTTTTATCCGTGGTTCCGATAGGTGGTGCTATCGTACATCCACGTTGATGGAGACTTCAACCCACGAAGGGTAACGGTTGCGCGATTCCACGGAGGGCTCCACCCACGAAGGGTCCACGAAGAAGCAACCTTGTCTATCCCATCATGGCCGTCCGCCGC